>NC_091752.1:12936474-13021474 GCF_043380555.1 Nothobranchius furzeri | reverse complement strand
AATGACTCCGGAAAGCCGGGTTCGCATGTGTTGTGTGTGTTTGTGAGGCTGGCAGGCTAAGCGTTGTCGTTACCTGGATGCAGGTCTGCTTCTGATATGAAAGGAGAAGTCTCACAACACAGAGCGAGTCTGAATACTTTATGAACGCAAACAAACAGTAAAACTCAGATACTGAGTATTATTAACACACAGAGGTCATTCCCCCAAACTCTCCTCACATTTAGACTTTATTCTGAAATAGTCGCATCGAAAATAAAACCAGAAACCACTTCTATATTACAAAAGCACAGGTAGGACAGGTGTGACTCAGCTGTAGTCAGAGTTGAAACTCTTTCATGCCGATTTGGGGCTCTGAACCATCTTTTGCTCCACGGGTTGAAACACACTAAAGGCTCTTTTTTCTTGAACGTAACACGGATTCATCCAAATCCGTGAGATGCTGAAGGTTCTACCACAACCGACGTTCCCGAAGCGCTCAACTCAACTTCGCGTCAAAGCCAATTCTGTGCAGGAAAGAAACTCATTTAAAAAAAACTCCACCAGTACGAGCGGAGAATAGCAGCCAGAACAGTTTTTAGCGGGTCTGCATTATGGATTCATGTCCTGGGTGTGTTTTGTTGATTTGAGGGCATTAATCTGCTCTCAGCCCTTCCTGTGCTCATCTACATTTTCGTTACTCTCCAATAGACTGGTCTGCACCCAGAAGAAGACAGCTGGTCAGCTTCAAGTCTTTCTTCCTATTGGCTGGGAGACGTTCAGCAGGAAAAGTCAGCGAGAGCCAGTGTTAGGAGAGAAAGGAGCTGCGACAGCAGAGACAGATGTTTCTGTACATTTAAGAGTGGGAACGTCTGTGAGACCAGGAAAAGATTTTTAATCAGGAACGTTTGAGTGAAAACAGAACAAGAGCTAAGCATCAAAACAACCGATGCTCACAAACTGAGTCACTGTGCTGTAACAAACATGTCATCCTTCAGCCTCCTACCTCCTGAAAGATGTTTTAGGACACGATCTCTAATCCGCTGGGATAGGCTTAACCAAGAATCTTATAAAATTATGCAAGGTAAGCAGTTTATGAACCATTTTTATGGACGAATCAGAAAAATGCACAAGCATGACCTGTTCTGGGGTAAAAGCTGAATAAAGGTTTGCTGCTGTTGCGGTTTTGTCCTTTCTGGATGACATACTTGGTTTTCATTATCGTTGTATCGTTCATTACCTTGATGATGCTACAGTGGACATCCTAATGATCACGTTTGTCTTTCCCACAATAGTTTATCCTGCAGACCAACTTTCTGTCATCAAGCTGAGATGTAAGAAGTCAAAGACCCACACAAGCTGCTGCCGGTGCGACATAAGCAAAAAACTTCCAAACGACTCGGCGGCTCCAACTTGGCCAGCCATGATAATGTGGTCATCATCAACACCAACCTTTCCCACATCTTCACCTGCATCACCTCACCTCTCCCCAGCAGCAGCAGCATCTGCACTCGTTATGTAGAAAGTCTCTATTATGTGTTCACAGTAGTTTGACTGACTGACCCTCATGAAGTCTAGATCTGCTGGTTTGGTTGTCTAAAACGAGAGTTTGGTCTCTTGGTGGAGTCAGACTCCGACTGTAAAAACGCCTTTCAGCACTAACACACATTTTCATACATAGAACCATTCATTTTCTTGTATATATAGATATAGATATGTATGTATATATATATATATATATATATATATATATATATATATATATATATATATATATATATATATATATATATATATATATAAAGGGACAGAGAGATAGGTCTGTGTGGAGCAGTGGAACATCTGTCCGTAACTTCTGATGGTTTGATGCGGGACACGTTTCACATGTGGTGATGAATGAGCTTCAGTTTGGTCTATGGAGGCTCCTCGAGGAGCCTTTGCATGGTCTCAGATCTCTGTACAATAAAACAGCACACATAAAAACATGTGGACATGAAAATAAAAACTTCCCATATCGTTTGTGATGTTTAAAACTCACTTCTCTATTTTTATCTAGAAAGGGAGCGAAGGAGAGGCAGGACTGTTCCTGTTTGCTTCCTCCTGCTCTACACAGTAGTTTCGTTCTTCCAGGGTCCCGTGCGTATATTCCCTGTGCTGTCTGAGGTGTACAGGAGACCTTCCTGCAGGCCGCCCTTTAGAATCCCGTTCTGACTGGGAGGGTTTTGTGGGCAGGATTGTCTGCGAGGGGCATGCATCTCTAGCAGGTGATGTGTAGCCACGGGATCTTCTTCTGCTACTTTGCCGCAGCCACAAAGAAAGACACCCGTGTCTTCTGCCTCTGCCGGGCACAGGGAAGGAAAAAGGTCCGCCCTGGCACAGCAGATATGCTTGTGGCAAGGATTGTGGCATGTCAGAGACTCGTGTATGGTAGCTGCTGCAGCGTGGCATGTGTGATGCCCGTCGTGGTGACCTTCATGGGTAAGATGAGGGCAAATGTGAGCATGGCGCTCACGTGTGCTGTGGGGGCTGTCTGTGTGTGAGCTGTGCATGCTGCCTCCATCTGCGCTGGACGGGATGTGGTAGGCGTATTCCCTCTCGGTCCCTCTTCCACATGCAGCGGCCCCGGCTCTGCGGCCAAATGTCCGACTTTTAGTCCTGGTACTACTCTTTAGACAGGAATGCAGCTGGATCCCGGGCTCAGCGTGGAGTAGCAGGTGGGCAGTTGCAGGCTCCTCCTCTATCAGCTGCTGACTGTGCAGGGCAGAGCAGCATGGTGCCACCGGTGCCAGGCATGTCACATGGTTTTGTGAAGATGGAAGCGCAGCATGTTTACAGTGAGCTAAACTGCCATGGCTGCAGCTCATCAGGCCTTTAGCTGGACACGGCGAGTCATGGTGGCAGTGGCTGTGTTCCTGGGTATCTCCATTCACATTGACTTTGGGCCGTGCTTGAGCTGACCCCTGCGCTACAGGGCAGGCATTGGGCTGTTGTCCAGAACAACAGGAACACCAGCAATGCCAGACATCATCACGCTTGGCACAATGATGGATAAGGATAAAGAGGCCAAGGGTGACAGAGAAGGCACCGTAAAGGCAGCTGAAGATCATGTCGAGGAAGTGGCCCTGTGACACAGCCAGAGCCCCAAATGTCCATGTGGCTAGGAACAGGAAGAGGGTGAAGGCAGCTGTTCGTAGTTGAGCTTTAAATGAGTGCTCATTGGCCAACAGCGCCGGATTGATGGGCACGCCTGGGCAGCCAGCGGGACAAAGACTCCCACTGGGTGGAGCTGCCAGAGCTCCGGGCTCAGCTCCCTGGTGACAGTGGGAAGACATATCGATGCTGGCCAGCCTCTGCTGCTCCTCTGTCAGCTGCTTGAGCTCGTACTTCTTTTCAGGGTGTCTCCGCAGCTGGATGAAGGTGCAGAGGAAGTAGATGCACGTCACCACAAAGATGAAGGCTATTGGGCCAAAGAAGGCTCCCAGGCTGGGCTCCCACGCCATCCAACAGCTGCAAAACACACAGGCGCATTTATGTGTGACGTGCAAGAACACACACACACACACGCACGCACGCACGCACGCACGCACGCGCGCGCACGCACACACACACACACTTACTATGGTGCTTGCTCCCCACTACCATAGTTGTCTATATCAACCGCCGCCGTGACCCCGCAGATGATGAGAGGAACTCCACCACTGACCAGATAGAACCTGTGAAAACACAGAGGCACAAACACACAGTTGGACATCACACATATCACACCCTATTGGACCCTTTTCAAAGTAGCACCAAAGAACCAACTACAGACCGTGACTAGGGATGGGTACCGAATTCGGTCTTTTTAAGGTACCGACCAAATTCCACAGTACCGACCGAGCACCGATTCACGTCATTTCAAACGGTGCCTCGTTTCAGTACCCGTCTATCATAAAGAGAACTTGCCAAGAAAGCTGCGCATGCGCAAGAGTGTTATGTCGTCGCTCGCTGCGAACCAGTTGTAAACAGAGCAGCATGGTAGAAAGAACGCAGGCTAAAGCTTGGGTCCACTTCACTAAATGTGATGGGTAACTGGGTGATGATGAAACCAGCGACAACGATCTAAGTGAGACATCCTCATTTTAATCTGCTCCGGTAGGTAAATATAATTAGCTTGATATGTTAGCTTCCGTTTTGCTAATGGTGCATTCGCTTTCTCCTCGGAACTCCGAATTCCCGACTAGAAGAACATGAACATGCTCTAAAGTTTGGCTTCACTTTACTAAATGCGACGGGTGAAGACGAAACCAGTGACAACAATCTAAGTGTGATGCATCATCATTTTAATCTGCTCCAGCAGCTAAATAAACTGTTTAAGATAACGTTAGCTTGGTATGTTAGCTTCCATTGCCACCCTTGTTATCAGCTAATGGTGCGTTCGCTTTCTCCTCGGAAATTCTAACATCCCAGTAGAAAAATCAAATGAAAAAAGACAGCAAAAGGAATGAAGATACACAGTATATTTAGCTCACAGTAAAGATGTTTGCTTCAGTTTAATTATCAGCTTATAAAACTACAAGGACAATGTTAAAATACAAACAGTTGAATGTTATTTATCGTGATATCTATCAAATATTGTTATATATTGAGAAAAATATATATTTAATTATAAAAGATAATTAAAATAATAAACACTCAAAAGTATCGAAAATTGGTACCGTTAAGTACCGGTATCGATTCCTAGGTACCGGGAATTAGTACCGGATCGATTCAAATGTCAAAGGTACCCATCCCTAAGACTATCAAAATAAAGTTAAAATAGAGGCTTTCAGACTTCAGCATGAAACATGAAGAACATAAAATAGTACAAGGTATCGCAAGGTGAAGGGCTAGAGGAGCTATTGGCTAACCTCCAGGTAAGGTTGATATATTTCTCTGTTTGATTGACAGTCCACAACATCACGAAACATGAGCACAGATATGATTCAATTTTTAACCCAATGAAAAACATGAGGTATCAAAAGAAAACCAGATGGTGCGATACTTCAGCATCTCTCAGTGTTTGTGATCAGTCTCCACTCGTGCTTTTGCTGCTCACCAAAGTGCAAACTGTACCATTAACAAATCTGCTCATTTTTAAAGTGTGCGTGAAAAGCTCTCACAAGTGTTTGTCACATGGCTGCAGCCAGAATAGCACATGAAATGTTTGAGAGTTAAATGATTTTCTAAGGGTGGAACACAACAAACACCTTAGATCACACATGGGACTGTGCCACCGACTCGCAGGCAGCAGAGGGCGACGCCATCCTCTGCTGCCTGCAGGTAAACGGAAAAGGAAGTGACACCCATACCTGCAAACTCAGAGGGTGTGAAAAAGGTTACAGCGACAGCACTCATACCCACTGTGAGTGGGTTAGGGTTGGCTCACCGTCTGCAGCGTGCTGTCTCTGACTGTGATTGGCCAAATGATGACATATGACTGACACACTAGAACAAAGATTGTTTATGAACAAGAGGAGCCACCTCTTCGTTCTCTGATTGATTTCCATAAGAGTGACAGAAACCCATAGCTGAAACCTGATAGAAGACCCCCCCCCCCCCCCCCCCCCCAAAAAAAAGTCTTCAGATCTACACAATTCACGTGAACACCACATTTGGCTTCTGAGGCCCAATCCCAACACTCATACTTGCACCCTTCATTTGCACGTTCCCAGCCAGCAGTGCGAGCACGTAGGGTGTCTCGATTCTCAAGTGTGGAAGTTGACCACGTCCCCATTGCACCCTTAATCTGCACTTCACCCAAGTCTGCAGGCAAGGGAATTACCCACAAGTCATTGCTGCAGGAGAAAAGGCTCAAGTTCCTTTTCTGAAAATATGTTTTTTCTAATAAAAGTAGTTCATTTTAGGATGATTAGTTGATGCTCTGAATGTTTTAGACAAAGCAGCAATGAAGTTAAACTTATTTCAAATTGTCATGAACTTAACTGGCTGACCCATAAGAAACACCCAACACAGAATGACACATTTTAAGAGTTTTATTAAAAAGGGGATAAGGTGATGATGGGAGGAGGCAAAAACTAGGTCAGGAGACAGGCGGTCGTGACCAGGAGATTTGAGGCGAGGAATGTCCGATCGGGAAGATCCAATAACAAGGTCGAGAACGGAACAGGGTCAGAGCCAGAGGATCAGAGGGGCAGAGGTGCAGACAGGGAAATCCAAAAACAAGGTCGAGAGCGGAGCAGTATCATTACCAGAGGAGCAGAGATGCAGAATGCCAATCAGGAGGATCCAAGGACGAGGTCGGGAACGAAGCAGAATATAACCTAGGAGGGCACGGCGAGGAGGAAGGTCAGGAGACAAGGCAGGGTTCGGGATCCGTGATGACAAGGTAGGTAACGAGGCTGGAGAATTTACTTGCAGGAGTGTTCAATAATATGGCAGGGAACTGGTGGCTGGCTGGTGAGTATATAGCAGATGGAGCAGGTGTGTGTAATGATCTGATGACAGGAACAGGTGAGATGAATGGAGTTGATGAGATGCAGGCTGAGGTTGCTGTGGCAACAGGTCATGGCAGGAACAGGATCATGACAGTAACCCCCTTCAAGGACCGGCACCAGCCGGTCCAGCAGGCTGGTCAGGATGGGTCCGGTGGAAGTCGCGGATGAGGGACCCATCGAGGATGTCCCTGGCGGGGACCCAGGAACGCTCCTCAGGGCCAAACCCCTCCCAATCCACCAGGTACTGAAGTCCCCGACCCCAGCGCCTGGATCGTAGGGGCCGCCTGACATCCCAAACCGGCCCACCCCTGACCAGCCGGGCAGGCGGAGGGGGCCCAGAGGCAGGCACACTTGCCAAGGACACGACAGGCTTGATCCTGGAGACGTGGAACGTGGGATGGATGCAAAGCGGCCTGGGGAGACGGAGGCAGACCGCTGCAGGATTGATGACCTTAGACACAGGGAAGGGACTGATGAATCGAGGAGCCAGCTTACGGCAATCCACCTGGTGGGGAAAGTCCTTAGTGGACAACCAGACCCGTTGTCCAAGATTGTAGACAGGAGCAGGTAAGCAGCGATGGTTGGCCGAGCGGGAGTAGACTGCAGAGGAGTGGACGAGGTTCCTGTGGGCCACCCGCCATGCCTGATGACACTTGAGAGCAGCCGCCTGGGCCGATGGGACCCTGGACACATGGTCCTGCAGAGAGAAGACGGGAGGTTGAAAACCATAGACAGCATAGAATGGGGACACACCCGTGGAGCTTGATGGAAGGGAGTTGAGGGCATGCTCCACCCAAGGCAGGTTACATGACCAAGAGGTCGCATCGCCCTCACAGAGTATACGAAGCCTGGTCTCCATCTCTTGATTAATCCTCTCCGATTGGCCATCAGTCTGGGGGTGAAAACCGGATGAGAGACTCACTTGAATGCCCAAATGATCACAGAACTCCTTCCAAAAGCCAGAGATGAACTGAGGGCCACAATCCGAAACGATGTCCAGAGGCAATCCATGAAGGCGAAACACCTCTCTCGCCACGATGTCGGCCCTGTCCTTGGCAAAGGGGAGTTTCCTAAGGTGAACCAGATGTGACATTTTCGAGAAACAATCCACAATGGTGAGGATTACCGTGATGAAATCCATGCTGATGTGAGACCAGGGACGGCAGGGAATAGGCAACGGGCGTAATAGTCCTGCCGTGGGTCTGCAAGAGGTCTTGGCTTGGGCACAGGTAGTACAGGCTGAACAAACTCTTTAACGTCTTTTGACAGGGTAGACCACCGGAAGTGATTACGTACGAGGGCAAGTGTTTTGGAGATGCCTGGATGGCAATAGAGACGGGAACTATGACAGAAGGTGAATACCTGGGAACAAAGGGCATCAGGAACAAACAGGTGATCAGGAGGACACTGGGAAGGAACAGGATATTGCTGGTGGGCCTGTCGGAGTCGGTTCTCCAGTTCCAGTCTGGACACCCCAAGCAAAACTCTCTGTGGGAGGATCAATGAGTCAGGGTCCTGGACCTGGTCAGATATTGAGGGTTCCATAGATCTGGACAGGGCATTGGGTTTTGTGTTCTTCTCTCCTGGGTGATAAGACCAAGACTACAAACTAAAACTAAAAAATATGGCCCACCTGGCTTGTCGAGAGTTGAGTCTTTTTGCTGTCTTGATGTATTCCAAGTTTTTATGATCGGTCCATACAGTGAATGGTGTGACAGCCCCCTCCAGCCGTTGCCGCCATTCCTCCAGTGCTAGTTTTATGGCCAAAAGCTCCCGGTCCCCGACATCATAGTTGCGCTCTGTGGATGAAAGGGTCTTGGAGAAAAATGCATATGAATGTACCTTATCGTCCTTGGATCTCTGACTGAGGACAGCCCCAACCCCAAAGACCGAGGCATCAACTTCGACAATGAACTGTCTTGTGGTATCAGAGGAATGCAGGAGAGGTGCGGACGTAAACATCTTTGAGTTTTTGGAATGAGTCTTGGGCTGACTTATTCCACTGGAAACTGACCTTGCTGGAGGTGAGGGCATGAAGAGGCGTAGTGATCTTACTGTATCCTTTTATGAATCTCCGATAGAAGTTGGCGAATCCAAGAAACCGTTGAAGCTGCTTACGGATCATGGGGACGGGCCAATTGACGATAGCTGAAGTCTTGGCAGGATCCATGGCAATCTGACTGGAAGAGATGGTGAAACCAAGAAAATAGATAGTGGTACAATGGAACTCACATTTCTCTGCTTTTACAAACAGGTTGTTTTGAAGAAGGCGGAGTAGCACAGCGTGTACGTGTTCCTTGTGAGTCTCTGGATCATGGGAGAAAACTAAGACGTCTTCGAGATAAACAAGCACGAAACGTCCCACCATGTCTCTAAGAACATCATTGATGAGAGCCTGAAAAACAGCAGTTGCGTTCGTTAGACCAAATGGCATGTTGAGACACTCATAGTGTCCTGTGGGGGTGTTAAATGCCGTCTTCCATTCATCGCTTTCACGTATGCGAACCAAGTGATAGGCATTGCGTAGATCCAGTTTTGTAAACATTTGGGCTCCGTGAAGAGAGTCAAAAGCGGTGTTTATGAGTGGTAAGGGGTAGTGGTTCTTTATGGTAATGTCATTCAGGGCTCGGTAGTCGATACAAGGTCTAAGGGATCCATCTTTCTTTCCCACAAAGAAAAAGCCATCACCGGCTGGGGAGGAGGATGGTCAGATCAGACCTGCCTGTAACGACTCCTTAATGTATTTGGTCATGGCAGTTTGTTCGGGAATAGTTAGAGAAAACAAACGGCCTCTTGGAGGAAAAATACCGGGTAACAGGTCGATGGCACAGTCATAGGGACGATGAGGTGGAAGAGAAGTGGCATGGAGTTTGTTGAAAAGTTCCTTTAAATTGTGGTATTCTCTGGGAGCCTTGGAAAGGTCAGGGTAGATCTCTTGGGAATCCTGGGCAGATAGTGTAGGAGGGGAAGCATAGATTAAACAGTGAACATGACAGTAGTTGGACCAATGAAGGATTTTCCCTTTACAACAATCAATTTGTGGGTTATGAGTCTGTAGCCAGGTGTTGCCCAAAATGACTGGAATATCTGGGGATTTTATAACCAGGAATTTTAATGCCTCAGTGTGGTTACCCTCCAACCTCATGTTTATTGGATCCGTCTCGTGGGTGGCATGATACATGGTGTGACCGTCGATAGCCTGTATCTCCTGAGATCTGGACACGGGGTGAAGCTCCAGTCCTAGGGCTTTTGCTGTGTTGCAGTCCATAAATTCAGTGTCTGCGCCAGAGTCAATAAATACCAGAAGCTTAAGCTCCTAGTTAGTGTGAAAAAAGTGGCTGTGAATGAAAGTCTAGCAGATGGCTTTGGATTAGTTCGACCCAGTAGATGCCTCTGTTTGTCTACTGGGTCTGGCCTTTTTAATGGACAGTTCCAAACCAGGTGCCCTGAAGTACCACAATAGAAAAAAGATTCAATTGTCTTCTTCTGGCCCTTTCCTCTGGTGATAACTGCGATCTGCCAATCTGCATGGGTTCCTCAGTCTTGTTGCAGGAGGCGGTGAGAAGACCACCAACACGTGGTAACTCAGCAGATGACAACTGTCAGGCAGGACGATAGATGGTAGGTGGAGGCTGAGTCAAATAATGGTCTCTCCTGTATTCCATGAGCCTGAGGTCAATTCTGGTGATGAGGTCCTCCAATTCTACCAGGTTTTTGGGAAATTCACGGGTGGCCATCTCATTCTTGATGCTGTCTGAGAGACCTTGAAAGAACATATCCATTAGAGCAGGCTCATTCCCGTCACTGACTGCGGCAATGGCGTGAAAATCAATTATATCTTCTGTGACTCTCCTCTTATTTTGTTTCAAAGTCATTAGTTTACAGGTAACTTCTCTGCCAGGCAATAAGGGATCAAAGATTCTAATAAGTTCATGGGCAAAATCATTATAACTGTAACAGATCCTAGAGTTTCTAGCCCATTCTCCAGTTCCCCAAACTATGGCTTGTCCTGATAACAAGGAGATGACGTAAGCCACTCATGACCGCTTTGTGGGAAAAGCAGATGGCTTGAGTTCAAACTGTATTTCACACTGGGTCAGGAATGAACGGCAATTCTTTGACTTACCCCGGAAGACTTCGGGCGGAACCAATCGTGGCTCGTGGATAGGAGGAATCCGGGGCTGGAGAGCAGAGTCGGGAGTTGAACCAGGAGCAGAAGTCTGGGCTCCTCCGTGGTTAGCCCATTACACCTAGATCTCCTCCATTTTGTTTTCCAGTTTGTTAATGGCCGTTTCAACACTAACACGCCACTCTGGAGTTGGGTTCGGGTCCATGATTGCAAGATTATTCTGTCATGTGCTTAACTGGCGGACCCGTAAGAAACACCAAACACAGAATGACACGTTTTAAGAGTTTTATTAAAAAGGGGAAAAGCTGATGATGGGAGGAGGCAGAAACTAGGTCAGGAGACAGGCGGTCATGACCAGGAGATCCGAGGCGAGGAATGTCCGATAGGGAATGTCATGAGCCGGGGTGAGTGCTCCTCTCGTTTCTTACCCTCTTTGAGTTTTGTTTTTCAGGTGAGGGAGCCACAGCTGTTACCCATTCAGCTAATCAGTGGGCCGGCTTATAAGGATGGTGGACATGACTCGACGCCGGAAGATTACTACTGACTGGTAGTCCCTAGCCTTCGCTTTACTAGATCTCTAGTTCTAGAACTCTTGTGCTTTTCTTGTGACCTCAACTAACTTGGATATTTTGGATTACTCACCTCAGGTTGGATTCTCCTCAGGATTCACCCCAATGCTGTTTGGACCTATACCCGGCTCGCTTCCTGGTTCACCATCCACCGCTTAACCGACCCGCTCCCCTCCACACCTCGCTCCCTCTCCAAGACCCACACCGGCTCGGATCCATTCTCCCTCCCCATCTCAACCGCTCTTCATTCATTCCCTGGACTATTACCTCGGCTCACCCCTCCCTCGCACTTCTCCTCTTCCCAAACCGTAAGTCCTTCCGTCAGTGCTTCCCCCTATCATACTACAACTCCCATACTCACCTCTGCTACTCTCTGGGTTGGACTCTTGCCTCAAACCATGACAGGGAAGATCCAATAACAAGATCGAGAACGGAACAGGGTCAGAGCCAGAGGATCAGAGGGGCAGAGGTGCAGACAGGGAAATCCAAAAACAAGGTCGAGAGCGGAGCAGTATCGTTACCAGAGGAGCAGAGATGCAGACTGCCAATCAGGAGGATCCAAGGACGAGGTCGGGAATGAAGCAGAATATAACCAGAAGGGCACAGCGAGGAGGAAGGTCAGGAGACAAGGCAGGATTCGGGATCCATGATGACAAGGTGGGTAACGAGGCTGGAGAATTTACTTGCAGGAGCGTTCAAAAATCTGGCAGGGAACTGGTGGCTGGCTGGTGAATATATAGTAGAGGAAGCAGGTGTGTGTAATGATCTGATGACAGGAACAGGTGAGATGAATGGAGTTGATGAGGTGCAGGCTGAGGTTGCTGTGGCAACAGGTCATGGCAGAAACAGGATCGTGACACAAATAATTGCTTTGTTGTTTGTTTGAAAGTTGTAGATAAAGTTTTCTGAAAAAAGTTTCACAGCGACCAGCATCCCGGCATGCGTTGTGATCGATGACACAATGCTCCCCGTCTCAATTCTACAATTATTTACTACGCACTCGAATCCTAGTGCACACCTTCCTCAAGTGCACTTTGCTGAAGACCGCAGGGCCCAGTGTGAGTGTTGGTATTCGGCCTAAAACAGCGATTTACACGAAAAGTGACACGTTTGCAGGCATGGAAGCTGCCAGCATCATCATGGCTCTGATGATGGCAGCAGGAACTACCAGAAACGTTAGCTACTAAGGTAAAAGAATCTTCTCTGTGTTTAAAAAGGTCACAGAATGAACGTCCAGAAGATGTTTAAAGAGGATTACGGACAAGAAACAAGGGGCGAGCATGTCTAAGGAACCGCCTCTGCTTCTGCTTAAGATGTCGAGATGAAGACATCACGCCAACAAGCATACACCTAAAGACACCGACATGAACAAGATGGCACAGCAAATAATGGAAAGAACATAGAAAGCACTACTCAAGTAAAGGATAAGGAACATCAGAACCAAACAGAAACAAATAAAACACAAGCTGGAAAGAAGACACCTGGACTTCAAAAGAAACAATCAGATTACAAATTAGATGAGAAAGCAGAAGAACTAGTTAAAGAACATATGATAGAAGAACAAGAAAATATTCATACAAGTAAAAGAAAAAGACATAAAGAAGTTAACCAAACTCTTCTACAAGAAAAGACAAAAGAAAAACTGGACAATGCCACATAAAGCTCACAATACACACCAACAGAAGCAGAAAAAAGTTTATTAATAATAATAATGCATTGAACTTATATAGCGCTTTTCTAGACACCCAAAGACGCTATTAAAAGGTTTAAAGTTTGCAATAACACTGAAAAACAAACCGTATGATGAATTTGTTGTAGCAACAGAAATGGTGTGTGAACAGATCTCAGATGAGGGAAAGAAACTTAGAATGAATGCAGTTGGGATGTTAAAGAACAGAGAAATATGACACAGTAATGTTACAAAAGATAAAGAACAGACATGACAGCACTAGTCTAAACAAACATCTTTATTCTACCAGCAGACAAAGATGAGGTAATGGACAGGTGGAAAAGATGCTAGAGGACAGAAACACACACAAAGCATAAAAAAGACAACAGAAGACATTAGGAAAAGCATGAGAACATGACTGAAACCACTACACCAAAAAGGCTAAATAACAGAAATAATGTAGAAACACTGAATTCCTGCAGCAGACATATCACCAAGAACCTATGGAACTACAAAGACACACAAATATAACACTGCTTAGACCAAAAGTAGACAACACAGGTACACCAACATACAGTATGGCAAAAGAAATCAGCAGATTCATCAGCCCACTGTTGGGTCACACACACCAACCCAATAAACCATGGACATGGTAGTAAACAGAGTCAGAACAAACTCTACACAAGAGAACAAACCTCACAACAGATGACACCGGTAGCTAACTCCACATACCGTATTTTCCGGACTATAAGTCGCTACTTTTTTCCCATGCTTTGAACCATGCGGCTTATATTGAGGTGCGGCTTTACTGAAGATTTTCCTTCACCTGCCAGAGGGCGCTTTAGCAGAAAGTGAAACAGGTGGAAGTCAAAAGTGGAAATCAAAGAAAGCGCTCATTTTAATTTAACACATGCAAGCAGCTGGCACAACGAAGAATTAGTTTGAAGTTTGAATTTGTTAAGTTGAAGGCCATCGATCTGGCAGTAAAGGAGGGAAACAGTGCTGCCGCACGTAAGCTTGGCATGAATGAATCCATGGTTCGACGCTGGAGACCTCAGCGGGAAGAACTCATTCAAGCCAGCTTCCCCCCGGGATGTTGACAGCAACACGGACAGCGACACTGGCATCGCCACAGAAAAGGTATGTGACGAAGCTCTTCTGAGGCTGTTCAACTCCGACACTGAAGAAGAGGACTTTAATGGCTTTAGTGCGCAAGAGGAAGATGAATAAACGAATCAATAATTTTTGTTTTGTTTGATCAGTTCAGTTACGTTCAGTAGATATCTGCGGCTTTTAGCCCAGTGCGGCTTATATAAGTACAGTTCCATGTGTTTCTAAAAACTTAGTAGGTGTGGCTTATATTGAGGTGCGCTCTATTGTCTGAAAATTACGGGACTCCACATACAATGGAACAGTACACAAACAGCTGAAGGCTTCACCATGGGTGACCTGTTATCAGCCACCCTTTGAGAGTTCTTCATGGAGGACTTAGAACAAAATGCCATAGCCACTGACACCAACCCCCCCCAGCAGGAGAGAGCTGCAGATCCAAAGTGGAGGCGGAAAGGTGTCCAGTGAAAGCGCGCAGGTTTGCGTGGTTGACCCCGCGGCAACGCGCTGGAGCTGCCTCCTTTGTACAGACGAACCAAGCCACAGACTGAGAATCAGCAAGGGGAGAATGGAGCAGGGCAGCCGGCAAGGTCTGGATAGACCCCTGGGAAATCGCCATGGCAACTCGAGCCCGGACACAGCTGCCCCCGCGCTTACCGCGGCGTCTTTTCCGAAGCCAGGATGGGCGTGGCAGCCTCCAAAGGTAAGCAGGAATACCTGATAGCAGTGGATGGAACAGTTTCTGATGTTCAGTGGCTTTGGTTACTGCATAATCCACAGGTACACGAAGCTTTAAAAGGGTGAGTCTGTCATACACCAGGATGGAGCTGATACCATTTACTAGAATACTAGAAAACAGGAAAAACAGCAGAAGTAGAGAGAGCAGAAGGCAGGCCAAGCACCTTGGTGCCATCTTGACTCTGTCAAGGTTTGTGCATATTATTTGAAACATGTCATTAAAGTTGTGCTGGGAAGAAAATGAATAACAAAATAAAGTTATGTAGGAGGTTTCATGGGAATAATCCATATAAACTGGGATGATGATCATCAAAATGAAACAAATGAATAACAGAGGAGCAAATAATCTCTGGATTACTGAAAGTGAAAAGAGTAAAGTAGAAGTAGTTAGTCCAGGAAATAAATCCAATAAAACAAATAAGTTACTTATTTAATTTTGTAAATGTAATTTATTAATTTGGTCGTTTGATTGTTAAGTATTTTCGGACACTCCCACTAAAGGAAAAAGAACAGCTGTCACTGAAATGTGTTTATGTTGAAAACAGTAAATCTAAAATCATGACACTGCTTCCACCGTCTTTTTTCTGATTGGTTATTTTTGAACTGCCTAGTCCCGCCCCTCATGTGCCTCTCTGCCTGTAAGTTACCAGACTTTCTCTGTGCAGAATTAAAACAGAGAATGAGTCTGGCAGGCCAGGCTACAAACTCTTACTGTGAAGCCTTGCTTCACAGCAACTCTTTAACTGTGAAGCCTTTGACCGCTGTTGCTGTTGGACACTGCAGCTGTAGTTTGTGCTGTCACCTCCAACAGCAGAATCCCACCTGAACGGGTCCACTGATTAAAACACGGTTAGAATCAAGAACACAACAAATAAAATAAAATTACAACTGGAGCAACAAAACACACACACACACACACACACACACACACACACACATACACACACACACACACACACACACACACACACACACACACACACACACACACACACACACGCACACACACGCACACACACGCCTATGCTTTCTTACCTCAGCAAGGGCTGTTTAGGAGGTGAGGGTGGGCCACCATCTTGACTCTGCAGAGGCTTTTTGGTGACCTGGTTATAAATGTTCCTGGCCGCCACCCCAAGCCACAACAACGTGGACAAAGACGAGTAGTGCAGCACGAACCCGACCTGATGAGGATAAATGAAATTATTCCTTTGACATTCCTGAACTTGCACTTCTCCCTGTTGGGTGGTTCTTGGGAAAACCGTAAGACGAGACCTCATGCGTTCACCTGACAGAGGGATGTTTAATCCTAGCTGCCACCCCTCTCTAGAAAACATCATCAATGTCACACCAAGGGCATCTATGTGCATTATCCATCAGGAGAACACAACCGCACAGAAAAAGGCAAGCAGGTTTCCTACTGAAGCATCAAGGTTGTGTGGGATGAGAGACTTTACTGGAGCATACGGAGCTCTTCCTTATCAGCTCAGTTTAATGACATGAGGTGTGCACACTGAATCACAAGGGTGCATATGAATGAGCATCACGTCGACAAGCATCAGTCAACGATTTTTCTTTTCCAAACTGTGCACTCAGATGCTCACAAAGTGCACACCTCTCCTTTTCCTGCTCATTTGAATATTGATGGGATATGTTTGGCTGCTTGAACCGATCTAACTTTGTCTAAAGGCTTTGCAGCTTATAGAAGAGAGACTGGAGCGAAGAAATTAAAATGCTTTGAGCCTTCACCCTATTAGTCTGTTCATGATGAACTGCCAATCAGAAGGCTCCTCTCTCGCCAGGGACTCGGGCTAGCATGCAGCCCACCAGATGCTAATTGGAAGTGGCTGTGAGCTGTTTATAGAGAGCAAAGTGCAGGTGGTGAGTCAATCACTGCTTTGGACTTCACAACTTCATTAGAACCAAAACGAAACTCAAGGAACTGTTTTATTAATTATGAGAACAAGAGAACTTAAAACACAAAACCACCTTTTCTGATCCTTTTCTTCAGTGTTTGTTCAGTTGCATCCATCCATCCATCCATCCATCCATCCATCCATCCATCCATCCATCCATCCATCCATCCATCCATCCATTCATTCATTCATTCATTCATTCATTCATTCATTCATTCATTTTCGGCCGCTTATCCAGGGTCAGGTAGCGGGGGCAGTAGCCTAAGCAGGGAGGCCCAGACTTCCCTCTCCTCAGCTACTTGGACCAGTTCCTCCGGGGGAATCCCAAGGTGTTCCCCTGACCAGCTGTGAGACATAGTCCCTCCAGTGTGTCCTGGGTCTACCTTTAGGTCTCCTCCCGGTTGGACGTGCCCGGGAAACCTCACCAGGGAGGTGTCCAGGAGGCATCCTGACCAGATGCCCGAGCCACCTCAACTGGCTCCTCTCGATGTGAAGGAGCAGCGGGTCTACTCCGAGCTCCTCCTGGATGACCGAGCTTCACACCCTATCTCTAAGGGAGAGCCCAACTACCCTGCGGAGAAAACTCATTTCGGCCGCTTGCATCTGCAATCTCGTTTTTTCAGTCACTACCCAAAGCTCGTGACCATAGGTGAGGGTAGGAACGTAGATCCACCAGTAAATAGAGAGTTTTGCCTTCTGACTCAGCTCTCTCTTCACCACGACAGACCGGTACAACGCCTGCATCACTGCAGATGCAGCACCAATCCACCTATCGATCTCATGATCCAGCTTTCCCTCACTCGTGGACAAGACCCCAAGATACTTAAACTCCTCCACTTGGGGCAGGACCTCATCCCTGACCCGGAGAAGGCATTCCACCCTTTTCCAATTTAAGACCATGGTCTTGAATTTAAAGGAGCTGATTCTCATCCCAGCTGCTTCACACTCGGCTGCGAACCGCTCCGGTGAGAGCCGGAGATCAAGTTCTGATGAAGCCAACAGGACCACATCATCTGCAAAAAGTAGAGAACTGATCCTCAGGCCTCCAACACAGATACTCTCAACACCTTGGCTGCTGTTAGAAATTCTGTCCATAAAGGTTGTGAACAGAATCGGTGACAAAGGGGAGCCTTGGCAGAGTTCAACTCTCACAAGAAACAAGCTTGACTTACTGCAGACAATGTGGACCAAGCTCTGACACTGGTCATACAGGGACCTAACAGCCCGTATCAGAGGGCTTGGTGCCCCATACTCCTGAAGTACTCCACAGAGGGCCTCCCAGGGATAAGGTTGAACGCCTTCTCCAAATCCACAAAACACACGTAGACTGGTTGGGCAAACTCCCATGCACCCTCCAGGACCCTCTAAGGGTATAGACCTTGTCCAGTGTTCCCCGACCAGGTTGAAAATCTCATTGCTCACATCGCACATTGCAGTTTTATCAGTCAATCACATTCTATCTCTATAGGCCTTCCACTACCTTTACGGAAGCCCAAGGTGCTGAACATGGCATAAAAGTAACAAAGAGCAGAGATCAATAAAACACATAAAAGCAGCAAATAGAAATAACTAAGTCTAACAGACTACTTGATAAAACAGAGACAATAAAAGCTATATTAAACCATGAAGACCAAATGATTAAAATGAGTCTTCAAACAACTCTTGAAGATCTGCAGTGATGTGGACTGTTTGATAACAAGTAGGAGCATGTTCCAGAGTGTAGGAGCCAGAACACAAAAAGTCAGATCACCTCTAGTCTTGCACATTGATTGCGGGATCATTAGTATTTCTTGATCAGCCACGCATAGGGAGTCTGAAGGTGCATGTATTTGTAGTAACCCATCTAGATATGATGGGTCACTACCATGATGGGACAAGTAGACAAACAACAAGACTAAACTTTGCCTGGTAAGCAACAGGAAGAGTTATGAGCCCAGGACTGGCGTAATGTGAGCGGTTTTCTTCCAGTCTGTGGGGAATCTAGCTGCCACATTTTAAACTAACCATTTCAGTGCTGTCTGACTCAGCCCAGCATGACGTGCATTACAGTAATCAAGCAGCAATAAAACAAATGCATGCAGAACCAACTGGAGATGTGCTCTTGACAACATTGGCTTGATCGTGGCAAGACGGCACAAGTGAAGAAATAGGTTCTTCCGACCATGTTGATGTGGCTGTTGTAACGTACCAAAAGGGTCCATTTTCACCTATATATTGACCAACACAATAACCGTTCATCTACAGAAATAAATCAACTT
Organism: Nothobranchius furzeri; assembly: GCF_043380555.1. Classification (NCBI taxonomy): domain Eukaryota; kingdom Metazoa; phylum Chordata; class Actinopteri; order Cyprinodontiformes; family Nothobranchiidae; genus Nothobranchius; species Nothobranchius furzeri. The sequence goes on along the minus strand of NC_091752.1, from coordinate 13,002,636 downwards.
TCTATTTGGCCTTCCAAAGCTAGAAGGTTCTGTTCAGCACGTGTTTACATACAGAAGACAAAACATCCAGACACACATTCTCTATAGCCATAGAGATAAGGAGACGTAGATGTGGGACCATGAACAGAGATGATGGGGTCTACACATTGGATCGTGCATGGGACTGCATCATCGGAGAGGGGAGAGAGGACAGCAGAGGGCGACAACGTCCTCTGCTGCCCACGGATAAACGGAGTAGGAAGTGACGCCACCATCAGCGTCAGCTCTGAGGAAGTTTGCAGTCGCAAACAAAACTGTCAGCAAGCAAGGTAAAGAGAAACCTTTTCTGTGTTTTAAAAAAGAACCAAAAATGGAATTTAAAAGACCTGTCGCCCATGGTTTTAAGCCATGTCCTGGGCGGAACCAGGGGGTGCCGTTGGCCTGATGTGGCCCGGGTAGAGGTATGTGGGGGCCGCACCGTGCAGACAGTGATGGGTGTGCAGAAAGATCTTGTATTCTGCACAGAGGTGGACAGGGAGCCAGTGACGGGATTGGAAGATGGGGTAATGTGCTCATGATTTTGCACCCCCATTAGGACCCTGGCAGCACCATTCTGGACATACTGGCGCTTTTGGGGGCTCCTGCCAGGGATCCCTAACAGAAGTGCATTACAATAGTCCAGCCAGGAGGAGACAAATGCATGGATGAGCTTCTCTGCCGCTGAAAGGGAAAGAGAGGGGTGCAGTTTGGATTACCGAAATGGAAAAAAGAGGTTTTGCAAATTGAGGTGACATGTTTGTCAAAGGAAAGGTAGGGGTAAAACTGGACCCAAAGGTTAGTAACAGAGGGAGGGATGGGAATAGTATTTCCAAAAAACGAAACAGATGTAAAGTGAGAGGAGTGAAGTTGGTGGGGCGATCCGATTTGAATGGCTTCTGTTTCAGAGCCATTCAGAAGCAGACGATTGTGATTCATCCATGCCTCAATCTCCTCCAGGCAGGAGGTGAGGCAGGAAATGGTGGCAGAGGGGGGTCCAGAGGGAGTGATTTGAAGATAGAGTTGTGTGTCGTCAGCATAGTAATGGCAGTGAATTCCATGCCTGCTGACGACTCAGCCTAGGGAAAGCATGTAGACTGTGAAGAGGGAGGGTTGGGCTGAGAACGGAGCCCTGTGGGACCCCACAAGTAACAATGTGGGTTTTAACTGGGGCATGACTGTCCAGGATGTTGCTGGGGCTGGCGCTGTAAAAATTCACAAGTTCATCCATTGACAAACCTGGAGAAGGGGAGCGAAGATGTAAATCCCAATTAAAAGAGGTGGAATCAATGTTCTTGATGTTTCAGGTCATCTGACATTTTGGTTTGTGAAAAGAAGATGACAGTGGGATTTTGAATAATGTTGCTAAGTGGTCAGAGATGCCAACATGATACACCTCAAGGCCAGTAACTGGAAGAGAGTCAGTGATCAATAAATCCAGTGTATGGCCTTTAGTATGTGTTGGAGCATCCTCAAGCTGGTGAAGATGAATGTGCATTTGAAGTCAGACGCTAGTCGGCAGATCTGAGAGTCCATGTGTACATTAAAGTCACCAATAACTAAAATGTTGGAGTACTGTACAGAGGGAAAAAAGAAAACAGTGTATGTCAGAGATGAATGTGGAATGTGGTTTGGGCGGGTCAGGGTTAGGATGTTGTAAAGGATGTTTACAATTAAAAACAAGACTTTCAAATGTTAGGAAAGTGCTAGCAATGGCCATGGGGAATAACACCAGATTGCTGCTATGTAATACAGCAAATCCCCCACTCCGTACAAGGCTTAGATAGGTAACAGTACCCAGGGGGACAGGCCTCATTAAGAGAGTGTCATGATCCCTGGTTTTATGCATTTAGAAAAGTCTCTGTACTTATGTTTGTTTGTTTGTTTTGGTCTGAGTGAACAGTCCAGCTCTCCATATTCTTCAGCCTGCAGCCCAGGAGATGCAATTGACTTTGTTCCTGGTTCCTCCACCATCACCTGGGACCAGCTGGGAATCATCCAGCAATCAGTCAGTTGGGAGCTGCAGAGTGGCTTATAAGAGACTTCCTGCTCCGCCTGCAGTTGGGGAGCAGCTGATTGTGTGCTGTTCCCCCCACTTGGTCAGCTTTGTTTGAACTTGGTGCTGCTAGTAAACTCTAGTGGTTAACTGGTGTAGAATTGCTGCTTAGTAGCTTTGTTAGCTTTCAGACCTACTTGTGGTTGTATATGTAACGTCCAGAAATGGTCAGTTTTCACCTACAGACGGACCTACATGCCATCGGTCAGCTGCAGACATGAATCTGCCTCTGTGCGTCTGTTAATCTTCCAAGTTGCAGGAAAAGATTCAACAATGTGTGTTTACTCTCAGATTGTCAAGACTTCAACATCATGTTCCCTTCTCAAGGTCCTTCTGTGCCAAGCCTGTCTGCTTATCTAGGCTGGACTGTTATAAGAGTGACTGTTTTCTGCTCATATGAGTTAATCATTTGTGAAATGGAATAATAATAATGTCTTGATTAATTCAATTCAATTCAATTCAAAAATACTTTATTAATCCAGGAGGGAAATTGATTGCTGTAGTAGCTCATAATAATAATAATAATAATAATAATAATAATAATAATAATAATAATCAAGTCATCAAAGATTTATTGTATATTACCATGGCTGTTGGCAGGAAGGATCTCCAGTAGCGGTCAGTGTTGCAGCAAAACTGAAGAAGCCTCTGACTGAAGACACTTCTGTTGTCGGACAGTCTTGTGAAGAGAATGCTCAGGGTTGTCCATAATTTTCTTGATTCTCTGGAGAATCCTTTTTTGCATTATCTCCTCCAGTGGTTCCACAGTCGTCCCCAGAACAGAACGAACCTGTTTTATAAGGCTGTTGAGCCTTTTCAGGTCCCTGCTTCTGATGCTACTACCCCAACAGACGATGGCTGACGAGATTACACTCTCAACAGCAGACTTGTAGAAGATCTGCAGCATCTTGTTACAGACATTGAAGGACCTAAGCGTCCTCAAGAAGTGCAGTCTGCTGTGCCCCTTCTTGTAAACGGCTTTGCTGTTCTTTCTCCAGTCCAGTCTGTTGTCCAGGTGAACTCCAAGGTATTTGTATTCCTCAACTACCTCCACTTCTTCTCCCATGATGGAAACAGTGTTTGACTCCATCCTGTTTCTTCTGAAGTCTAAAATCATCTCCTTTGTTTTGTTCACGTTCAAGGTCAGATGATTGTTTCCACACCATGCCACAAAGTGCTCCACCAGCTCTCTGTACTCAGCTTCCTGTCCATCTCTGATACACCCGAGAACTGCAGAGTCATCTGAGTATTTCTGTAGATGAGTGGTTTCTGATTTATACTGGAAGTCTGAGGTGTACAGGGTAAAAAGGAATGGTGAGAGTACAGTCCCCTGTGGTGCTCCAATGTTACTGATCGCCTGGTTTGATGTGCAGTTCTTCAGCCTCACAAACTGTGGTCTGTTTGTCAGGTAGTCTTTAATCCAGGCGATAGTTCAGGCCCCCACCTGTGTCTTCTGGAGTTTTTGGCAAAGTACATCAGGCTGGATTGTGTTAAATGCACTGGTATCAAAGAACATGACCCTGACAGTGCTGCCTGCTTTGTCCTGATGAAAGTGGATTGGTTGAAGCAGCTGGATGATGGCATCTTCAACTCCAACTCCATGGCGATAAGCAAACTGCAGCGGGTCCTGATATGTTCTAGTTTGCTTATTCAGGTGGACCAACAGGAGTCTCTCCAGGACCTTCATGATGTGGGATGTCAAGGCAACCGGTCTGTAGTCGTCATTGACTGATGGCCGAGTTTACTTTGGAACTGGACCGGAACCTTCTCCTGGGCCAGGCTGAGGTTGAAGAGGTGCTGCAGAATCCCACAGAGCTGCTCTGCACAGGCCTTCAGTACTCTGGGGCTGACACCATCTGGACCTGCAGCCTTGTTCCAGTTCAGCTGCCTCTTCACCTGACATCTAAAGACAGGTAGGTGGGAGGGGGAGGTAAATGGGGCAGCAGCATCTCCTGACTTGGTTGAAGACAGATTTCTGGAACCAGAAGAGTCCATGCCTGAGTTAGAGGACAAAAGAGCTGGCGTGTGACAGGAAAATGTTGGATCAGAGGAGGATGGGATGTCTGATTGGCTGAACCTATTGAAGAACTTGTTCAGTTCATTGGCTGTGTCCAGGCTGCCATCTGTGCAATCCTTCCTCTGCTTGAAGCCTGTGATGTTCTTCATCCCTGACCAGACATCTCTGATATTGTTCCTCTCTAGTTTGTTCTTCAGCTTCTTCCTGTATGCCTCCTTGCTGTCTCTGATCTTGATCTAAGTTGCTTCTGTATACTCCTCAATAATTCACTGTCTCCCTCCTTGAAGGCTCTTTTTTTCTCATTTAGCAGATTCTTCAGTTCACTGGTGATCCAGGGTTTGTTATTAGCGAAGCATTTCACTATTCTGGTGAGTATTATATTGTCCACACAGAAGTTTATATAGTCAGTGACACATCCAGTCATGGCATTAATGTCCTCTTCATATCCTTGGCAGAGTCATCCAATCTGTGGTCTCAAAACAACTCTGCAGGGCTTCTTCAGCGTCCTGTGACCATTTTCTCACAGTTCTTCTTGTCAAAGGTTGCCTCTGAACAAGTGGTTTGTATTCTGAGCAGAGAAAAACAAGATTGTGATCTGATTGTCCCAGAGGAGGTCTTGTTTTGGACATGTATGCATTCTTTACATTTGCATAACACAAATCCAATGTCTTTTTTTCTCTGGTGGAGCAGCTGACAAACTGTTGAAATGTTGGAAGTGTAGCAGAGAGCGAGGAATGATTAAAACCACCAGATAAAGCCACAAATGCATTGGGGTGCTGGGTTTGTAGCTTAGCCACAACGGAACTGATGGCATCACATGCATTTTCAGCAATGGCTCTTGGCAAATAATATGGGCGACAACTTACTGCCAAGAGTTCAACATCTGGGCTGCAGAGACGACATTTCACTGAAACATGACCTGAATGGCACCATCTGTTGTTGACAAGCACTGCCACTCCACCTCCTTTTCTTTTCCCGCTCCTCTTCAGATCTCTGTCTGCTCGTACAGTCAGGAATCCTGGCAGAGAGACACTGGAATCGGGGATATGGTCCTGCAGCCATGTCTCACTGAAACACATAACACTGCACTGCCGATACTCTGGCTGAGTCCTTGAAAGGGACTAGTCGTCAACATAGTGCTCATCCATCTTGTTGCCCAGTGATCTCACATTGCCCATTATGATCGATGGAAGAGATTGTTTGAATTTCCTCCATCTCTGTCTCAGTTTTGCTCCCGCTCTGCACCCACGCTTCTTGCGTTTTAGCTCATTTGGGATTTGTGGTTTCAGTTGAGGTATTATTTCAGCCTCCCCAATGCTAATCAGCTGCTCCCGATTGTAAACCAGCTTGTTGCCATGGTTACGCATCATAACAAATGCTCAAAAAGTGAAAAAAGTGAAAAAAGTGAAAAAATAGCAGTAAAAATCCTCCAAGCTGCACCAGAAACAGAAAAGTAAAATGTCTAAAAAAATACAGTTTTTCTTGAGAAACTAGAAGAAAAAATGTCCAAGAAAAGGCTAAACTTACCTATAGTCAACAGAGCTACTCCAACATGCAGCCACCCAGAGCAGCGCAGTTCCATTCTGTTATATAATCTGTGCTTAAATCAATAAGGTTGATTGATCTGTGCTTGAATTACTGAAATTTGAAATTAATGTTATTATAACATTGAAATATTTATATATGATGGTCAGTAATATTTGATATGACAAGGTAATCATTATCTTCACTCAGACACAATGTTCATTAGAGATACATTAAAGTTGTTAAATGTCATGACACATAGATATTTTCTTAGCCACAAATCAGAGCATCCTGTATCTGAAAGAAGGCGTGATGTTCTGAGGTTTGCTTCTTAACACCTCTTAACATGGCACGTTCCGATTGGACAAGAAATCATAATATGAGAATATTAAAACAGAGCTCACTTCACGGTGAGTCAGTTCTAGATAAAGCTACGGAACGGCAGTCCAGAGCGATACCTCTTTAACCCAGAGCATTTTTGACAAGCTGTCAAAAACCCTGCTAAAAGCTGCCTACCACTGACACAGCAAACGGTTCCTACAGAACAAAGCTGATACTGTTCTTACTCCTTAAGAGTCCTAGACGCAAACGATTCCATCTATCTGTTGTGACTCGGGAACATCTCTGGACTCAAGAGTCGGTGCTGCGCTTCTTCTACAAACACAACATGAATCGCGTCTTATGTAGTTTTGATAAGAATCAACTTCCTAGTTAATGCAAATCAAATTCTCCTTTTTTCACACCCAGAACTCAGTTCTTCCAAATGCAAAGGTTCTGATAACCTCACATTCACACATAGTCACCATACATCACATCCCATCCACTTAGATTCATCCATCACAGTAAATATTAGTTAACTTGTCATGTTTTTAATTATTTAGAAAAGAAGTTTCTTATCTTTTATAATCCTGACTCTGTCTTAATTGAGACGAAGTGTGTTGATCCCTGAAAAAGCAAAGAATCCTAGAATCTTCTGTATAAACATCCAAAGACCAAGCAGGTTGATCTTCTATATTTATATAGAATATCACAGCTTATTGGTCATAAGTAAAGGTAATATATTAAGCTTAAAAGCAACCACATTTACCCCCTACATATAGGAAGTTAGATCTCCACTAGTTTGATTTAGGTGTGGTAACTGCTATTGCCCTCTTTCTTTTGGTCTTTCTGAGCCTGTTTGTTTGTTTGGTTTATCCTCAGCCTTGGGCACTTTAAGTTAGTCTCATGATTGCCCTGTTTGTCTGGTAAGGCTTTTTTCTGTTAGTACTAATCGGTGCCATTCTTTATATTGTAAGGTTTTTGTATGCAATTTTTTTAATTAAATGCATTTTCTCCCCCCATTCCATCAGGTCACAGGTTTATGTTACCTCCCCACCTTCCTAGCATAGCCAGGACGTAACAGAGAGGAATAGACATCAGGCTGCTGACACTGTGATCCTCTCCGGGTCTTCCGTTGCACCTAACGGAGTTAACTGTACCTCCAGTGGCAGTGCTCTGATGATAATCCAGGTGCGGTGTGGCATGGCAAGGCGTGGCGTGCAGCCGTCTAGAGAGATGTGATGTTGCTGTGGTCACCGTGTTTGGACACAACAAATTGGCGACCCAACCCTCTATGGATGTATCGGGTTCGGAGTGGAATATCCAGTTGTGGTCAGATTCCAGTGATGCTGTGAATCCTGTGTTGTTCCAGTGGGATGTCGGTCGTCAACATAGTGCATGGTTGGGCACAGGTGCTCATGGTTTCTCAAGACCCAGAAGGGCAGTGAGGTATGACAGCCATACAACCAGGAAGATCCACATCATAATCCAAGAGGAATATTATTTTCTTTGTAGACAACCGTTGAAGGTGGAGGTATTGCAGGAACCGAAGAGTCTGAGAAGGCCTCGGTATTACAGGTGTAGCAGCTAGCACCACTTGCACAGATGACCCAGACAGGACTCTTGAGAGATCGAGGATTCAGCAAGATGACAGGTAAGTGTTGCTTCATGGATGATAAACTGTTGTTTTTACAGTCCAGTGTGTGAAATGCACTCATTTGAAACAGATACACGGCAGAAGCGGTGAACAATCATCCCGTCCATGATGAGGTCACTGGTTGGTCGGATGCTGCCCAGTTCAGCTGACTTCTGGTAAGGAGTCAGAGTATCAAGAGCAGAGCTCACCCCCCTGCTGGTAGGGAGGAATGTGTAATGTTTTTAAGTAGTTGCTATTAATAAATTGTCAATAGAATATGAAGGTGTTCAATAAAATGTAATACCGTGAATCCTCTAATATTAGCCTGTATTTAATTAACTGCCGGGTATCATATTTTGGCCGGTGTCGGAGTCGGCGGAGGTGAATAATGGCCGTTTTTTTATTGTGGCCGGGTGGAATGTGGTAACAAGCAAGTACGGGGGGCGGTTGTGTCATATCCGTCTTACTTCTGATTTGCCAGTGATAGACCGCGAGGGTAACTTTAACCGTGCGGTGACGAAGAGGAGGCGAAAATTTGATATCAAGTTCAAAGAGAACGCGCTGATTATGCTGCAGAACACTCTGGGGAGCAGTAGCAGGGGTTGTATGAACTAGTCACTAGTCAACTTCACCGCTCTATAGTGACTTGTTATGCCTGTCATCGACTAGTCGCTGTCACGTGATAATGACCGGCAAGATGCAGTCCACAGAAAAGACAGCACCCTGCTGTCAGCAGGTGGCAAGCTCCTGCATGTCTGGAGGCAACAAGCTGTGCCAGAGCGTCGGTACTGACACCCGCCGTAAAACGGACATTTAACCAAATTGCGACATTTACCCTCTTGCAGTTTAACATTCCCCTCACCCCCATCCTAACCTTAACCAGCTTGTGCATGCAAAGCTCTGATCGTTGACGCGCTCCAGACATCTGCGTCCTGAGCATGGCCACAGTAACATTATGAAATCAGGTGTCGCCATCTCAAAAACTAATTTAACACGCGATCGTTCATGTCAGCTCATTTCCTTTTATATTTTCTGTCTTTTATTCTTTAATTTGTGCCTGATGTCTTTCGCTGCTGTGGATCAGGGCGCATCACCTGTTTCGTCCTCGGTGACGTACCTAACTGATGTGGCTGGCGAGCACTCCGCTGTTTTTGCGGTCGGTAGATCTTTTAGAACTGCAGTTCAAAGGTAACTCATAAGGTGAATATATATGAACCCAGGTAGCAGTTTCTCTTTAGGATTGAGAGGAGATGCAGGAAGATAATAAACAGGCAGGACAGAAAAATAGTCAAATAAAAACAAGTTAGTTTTTGTACCTGGTGGTTGCAACAAACAGACACCATTGAAGGTAATCAGAAGTGAGGAACAGAAAATGAAATAATTATTTTAATGTTTAGATCAGCAGGAACACTGAGAGGCTGCAGGCGCATTAGTGAGTTTGCGGCTGCTGCACAGGGGGAAGGGGGAGAGGGCTGAAGCAGAAACTACCGTTGCTAAAAGAAATGTGTTTAACTTTGAAAATGTGGGTGCAATTTTAATTGTCAAAAACTTTAGTGAACCATTAGTTCATTTTGCTCAAATAGAAATTGAGGCCTGCCTCTAATTCTGGTCCTCCTTCCAATAAAGGCCTGGAGGTTGATGAGCTTGAGTCAAATACAGACCCGGCCTGTATTAGAGGATTTACGGTATTCTATAAAATATGGATCATCATTATCGAACCTTCAATATGTGGCGCTTTGCCACAATTTTCCCGTAGTTAAGCTAACGGCTAAATTCTAACTTTTGAAATACAGAAGGCTGCCACAACACAACACTAACGATGGGCATATTCCGTGCATGTACTACATAATGGCATAAAGACAAGAGCCACGGTACCAGTAAAGGCATTCCGTCAGCGGAAGGGTTTAATGAAAGGGAAGCTAAGACAGGAGGCATATGATCTCTCTTTTTAATTCTCATCAGAACTCTAGCTGCAGTATTTTGGACAAGCTCAAGACTTTTAACTACATTCTGTAGACTACCTGAGAGTAATGAATTACAGTAATCCAGTCTTGATGTAATAAATGCATGAACTAGTTGTTCAGCATCACTCCTGGAAAGGATGCTTATAATCTGAACAATATTCCGAAGGTGGGAAAAGAAAATCCTACAAACCTGTTTAACATCGGATTTGAATGACATGTCCTGGTCGGAGATAACACCAAGATTCCTTACTTTGTTCTCAGAGACTAATTGAATGCCATTCAGGTCAGGTGATTGACTAAGCAATTTCCTTTTCTGAATTTCAGGTCCAAAGATGAGAAATTCAGTCTTGTCTTGATTTAAAAGCAAAAAGTTTTGAGTCATCCAATTTTTTATGTCTTCAAGACAAGCCTGTAATCTACCCAACCGATTAGATTCATCAGGGTTAATGGATAGATATAAATGAGTATCGTCAGCATAACAGTGGGAGTTTATCCCATGCTGTCTAATGATGTTACCAATTGGGAGCATATATATAGTAAAAAGAATTGGTCCAAGCACTGAACCCTGTGATACTCCACAAGTAACCCTGGAGTATGAAGATTTGTCATGTACATTTACAAAATGAAATCTGTCAGACAGGTGGGATTTAAACCAGCCTAGCGCTGTTCCTTTGATCCCTACAACATGTTCAAGTCTTTCTAAAAGAACATTGTGATCAACTGTGTCAAAGGCAACACTGAGATCTAGCAAGACTAGAACAGACACAAGATTCTTATCTGAGGCCATGAGAATATCATTTGTAACTTTCAGTAATGCAGTTTCAGTACTGTGATACTCTCTAAAACCAGACTGAAATTCCTCAAACAGAGCATTAGTGTTTAAATGCTCACATACTTGGATGGCCACTATTTTCTCAAGGACTTTGGATAAAAATGGAAGGTTAGATATTGGTCTATAATTAATTGGGTCATCTGGATCCAGAGAAGGCTTCTTAAGGGCATGAAGGGCTTCTAATTTGTGACAAAGGTCACATTTTCCCAACTGGGTCAGCTGGGTCAGACTGTGACTTAGTTCCAGTGTTGGGAGTAATGCGGTACAAAAGTAAGTAATTACTGTAATGCATTGCTTTTTGCTGTAATGTGGTAATGTAAGGCATTACAGGGAAAGAAAATGGTAATATTTACTCGGTACAATTGTCAGTAATGCGGTAATTACAATGCATTTTTAAACCCAGAATCAAGATGTGTTCCTTAAAAATTCTAATTGCAGGAAACCCGAAGAAAGATCCAGTATCTGTATATATTACGTCATTTATGGACTCAGCTTTGCGGGCAGAGAGGACGCAGCGGTAACGGCTCAGCTGCATCCTGCACGCGGCCGCTGCAACATTCACAAAATCGCTCCACTAAAACAAAATAATTCACTTGCGATCGTTCATATCAGCGCATATTCTCTGGTATTTTGTGCTTTTCTGACGTGCTTTGCCTCAGCTGAGTTCATAATCTGTGCCCCGGTGATTTCAACTCATTACTGCTGGAGCGCCGCACATGTGAAGATCCCTTTGGCTGATCTTTAGAAAGTAGGAAGTCTAGGAAACACTTTTTTCTGGAAGACGGAGAAAACAAGCAGCATGCTGGAAGGTTAGAGAGAGAAAGGGCAGGAAATTATTCAAATAAAATCAAGAAAAAAAGAAAAAAGTAGGTAGATTTATCCCCAATACTTATTTTTTACCAGTGAAAAGCAATAATATACAAGCATTTAATATTTATACATGTGATAGAATCAGATCACCCCAGAAGTCAGTCCCACATCCAGGGCCGTATCAAGGCATTTGGGGACCAAGGCAAATATAGGCTTGGAGCCCCCACCACCTCACTCCCTGCTCAGTTAATGTAAGATGGCAGCGTGTTGAGAGTATTGTTGTTGCTTTTATGTAATAAACAGTCATTTTAAAGCACTGTTATTATATCTGACTGTTTTTAACAGCAATCCTAGCTCAGACACCACATCACCTTCCACATACATGTCATGAGCTCACTGAGCGCCAGATTACCAGATACATACTGAAGTTGTATCGGTGAAAGTAACTTAAAGTAATGCAAAAGTAGTGTAATGCCTTACATTTTAAAATCAGTAATATTGTAATGTAATGAATTACTTTAAAATGAGGGTAACAAGTAATAAATAATGCATTACAGTTTTGAAGTAACTTGCCCAACACTGCTTAGTTCCACAGATTAACCCAGGAGCCCTGATGTCTGAAGAATATCATCCTTTATCTGCTGCTGTTCCGTCCCAGAAGAAGGACACTTCAAGTTTCACAATGATAATTTAAATAATAATTTTAATAAACTCTTTGACTTTATTGTGGTTTATTATAATCATCATAAATAATCTCTTGGTTCTGTATAAATGTATTTTTAATTGCTGAAATGAATTATTATGCTTTGGGTATAATTATGATTATGGTTGATAATCGGTTATGGTGTTCAGTAACCAGAAGGTCAACATCCACCTTATCCATCTAACACAGAGTTTATCCAGATTAAAGGTAAACTGCCATCACGTCTTCCTCTCACGACCAAAGCTTTCTTGCTCTGAGAGTGGGCGTGTTCTGAGGAGTTTGTTAAACTAACTTTGCAGCAGAGAAACTTCAGTTTGTGAACCAACCACCATCACTGAGGATACGGGAACGGCCGTCCCTAACCTCCACCTGCTGTTCTGTCACGCCGATAAGAATAGCTACAAATAAACACAACTGTAACAAGCTGACGCAAAAACTCCTTCAGAGTTATTGACTTTGAGATGTAAATAGTTCCACCAGTCGAGTGACCCAAGGAGACATCTCAGGACCGATTTGGTCGCACCAGAAGTCCATCTACCAAACTCGTGCCTGGAGGAAACAATCTCCACCTGACACTTCGGATCCAAAAAGGGGGTCTTCTATACTGGGTGAGGTAGACAGTCTGACAGATTGTGTTTGTAAAAGTAAACGACTCAGTTAGCTGCAAAAACCATCATTTCCAACCCAGAACACGCTTCTCTCTCTGAAAGAAACCTTCTGAGAACATCCACACATCAAAAACTCTCATTTCATTTTAGCTTTCCATCCAGACACAGGTAAAGCTTTTAAACAAGTTTTAAAATCAAAGCTGGTAAATTGTCATCCATGAATTGTCAATTTCAATTGTCATTTAAATTGTCGTTTCAAATCGTCATGTTTAAAATTGTTAGTAATAAATTCTTCATTTTAAAACTTGCCTCATTCTTTGAAATGAAACACAGAAAGGTATAAATAGTTCTGGTTATTGAAAAAACCAAAGATTCCTAACTTCTGATTCAAAAATAAACTTTTCCTATTAAATTTAATTATCTTACATTAAACAATCTTTGGATTAAATATAGACCAAACAGGTTGGTGCATGAACTTAAATCGATTATATAAGTATCCTGGAAATTTATACACAATATAAGCTTCATATATTAATCTGCTTGCTCATTCTCAGAATCTACAACTGATAGCAAACAGTGTGATTCTAGTATGTAGTAATACCCTACACACAGCGCCGGCGCTCCGCACACGCACACCACGCATAGCGCGTAGGGCACCACGCCGGGGAGGGGCACCAAACGCAAGCTTATGAAAAAATAATATATATATGATGAAGACGGATTTCAATTAGAAGATGTGCAAAGCAAGTTAACAGCATGTTTACAGAGAGAAAACAATACAAAAAGTAAAGGAGATGGACCGTGTCCACTTTTCACTCTGTCCGGGACGTCCGGACTGGGGGTTCTTGTGAAAATATCTGGCTTTTCATCCAGGAGCAGGGATCAAATTATGGGGGAGCTGTATATCCTACACATCCAGGGGAGCCGGAAAAAAGTTTTCTACCTATATTACATCATTTATGGACTCTTTTGAGCAGAGAGCACAGACAGCGGCACAGCGCTGATCGTTATTGCGCAGCGCTCCAGGCGGCTGCTTCCAGCGCACGGTCCATTCTCAAAGTGGTGCAACCAAAAAACTATAATTAACACACGATCGTTCATGTCCGCACATGTTCTCTACTTTCTGTCTTATCTGTGCCTGAAGCGCTCTGCCACTGTGGAGCTCATCACCTGCGCTGCGGTGATTTCACCTCACTGACACAGCATTGAAACGCGCTCTGCATTTTGCGGTCAGGAGATCCCTTTGATCTGCTCAAAAGTAACTGATGAGGTGAAAAAGTAAGAATCCAGGCAGCAGTTTTTCTGGAGAGTTTAGAGGAGATGCAGGAAGATGAGAGACAGACAGGACAGGAAAATAGTTAAATAAAAACAAGAAAACAAAAAGTGTTGAAAAGTAAAATTAGATTTATCTCCACTACACGTTTTTATAAAACAATAAGTTATACACAGGAAATATTTATACGTCTGATACAATTCAGATCACCTTCATAACTCAGTCACACACCCAGGGCCGTTTCAAGACATTTTGGGGGCCAAGGCAAAATGACCCCCCCCCCCCCCCCCCCCACACACACACACACACACACACCACCCCAATACTGGGCTCCCCAAGCCTCTGTGTAATTCATACCCTGTCCAGTAGTATTAGTTATACAGTGTTTGTTAAAAGCCCCTCATTACTGACATATTCTAATATTATCAGATGAAAAACTAAATTATCAGACATGCTGTCTCATCTGCTGCTTTTCTAAACCTGCTAAAAGTAACAAAACCATGTGAAAGCCACTATTTGTGGATTCTCTGAAAGTTTCCATGGAGTGTGTGACAACTTATTTTTTCATTGATCCTGTCATCTAATCTCACAGCTGAAACAAGCATCCTTAATAATCTGTGCACAGGAAGCTTACCGATGCTGTAGTAAAACAAAAGGTATAATAATTTATTATTAATAAAATTTTGTTGCAGCACTAAAGCAGAAAAATGAGAATTTTCAATAAATATGCTAAATATTTATATACGAATTGTTTTAGAGCCCCTTCATTGGAAGAATCTGATATCAATTTAGTTCTTACAAAAAAAAATGGGTCCCAACGTGGTTTGTGTGGCGTTGCCATTGTGTGACGTCATAGGCACAGATACCCTGTCCTCTTTTTTGGAAATGGAAATATGGTCACCCTATATTAAACAAACTGTCCACCCGGGCTTTTGCGCTGCACAGAGACGCTTCGCTGCCTATGACTTTGAACGTCAGTTGAGAGTCAGTCTCATGCAGACTGATCAATGAAGAGAGGGCCTCAAGTTAAGACCCTCTCCTCATTGGTCAGTCCACAGAAGGTGGGTCAAAGGTTACACTGAGCGGGTTACGTGACATCAGGCATTCAAGTATTGAGTATATTTACTGCATATTACAGTAAAATATTCTGTATGTGACCATATTATGGTGATCCTTGGGTCGTGATGATGGGGCCCTTGAATATTGTTGCCCAGGGTACAACAATGTGTTAATCTGGCCCTGCCTACCGGGTGTTCATCAGTAGCTGAGTGAGAGAGGCTGAGAGGGAGAGAAACTCAGAGAAGCTTTAGAGCTTTTTTACTGCTGGAGAAAAAACGTAGCAAGTCATCATCTTCCTAAATGCAGTTATTCTCTTCTGAATCAGCACTTCTTTAAAGAAGAAATAGTTAAATGCAACAAAGGGAAAATCCTTTTATTCAGCCTGTTCATGTGACTTGTATAAAAAATAAGTCTGAACAGTGTTAAAGGTTGTTCATCTAAAAATAGACCTTTAAGAGTTTGAAGATTTTTTTATTTTAATAAGTTCATCTTAAAACATCTTTCTCAAGTAAAATAAAGTTTCCTCTGTGAGGTCAGATAGGCCCATCTGTGCTGTTTTGAAACAGAAATAAACAAATGAATCATATTTGTCCACCCAAATACTTAGATAAATATCACAAAAAAACAGGAAGGACAAAAACACCGTCAAGGTAAAGTAAGAAGTTTTCTTTTTAAATAAGCGGCTGTTTGTGATTAATCATGAGTTAACTATGGACATGATTTATATCATTATTAAATAGCCTATTTGGCCTATAGGCTATGTAACTGAGATTTAATATGAAAAATTAGATAAACCTATTTTCAAATTAGGTATTTGCTCTATGTTGATATATATTTCATAAACATTTATGGGCCAAGAGGAACATCAGCTGCTGATGTTATAATTTGAAGAAAAATGTCCATTATGCTCACCTCCTCCCTTCATATTCAGAATTTTCTAGTTGTGTATAAAATGTGTACATTGTGCCTCTCTAGTTCTTAATAAAGGTTAAATAGTTTTGAATTTAGTCATGTAACATGCCAGTGATTGTGTTGCTTTTCCTGTGTGTGTGTGTGTGTGTGTGTGGGGGGGGGGGGGGGGGGGGGACCACGAACACTTTGTGCTTAGGGCACCAAAATAGCTAGCAACGGCCCTGCCTACACAAGTAAAGGTTTGATTGCAGCAACCTTAAAAATCCTGGGGTACGTATCCATTTACTAAGGATAGATTGATTATATCTAGAATGGGGGCAGTAACCAAAGGAAATGCATCTTCAAATAATTTGGTTGGGATTGGATCAAAAATGCTAGTGGAAGGTTTCGATGAAGCTAATATTTTGATAACTCTGAAAGCTCAACTGGATCAAAACGGTTCAAACACAGATGAGGTTCTACAGTTACCTCAGATATACATACATATATCTGAATATATATATATATATATATATATATATATATATATATATATATATATTCAGATATACATACATATATCTGAATATATATATATATATATATATATTCAGATATACATACATATATCTGAATATATATATATATATATATATATATATATATATATATATATATATATATATAGATAGATAGATAGATAGATAGATAGATAGATAGATAGATAGATAGATAGATAGATATGGATATAGATATAGATATAGATATAGATATATATGTGTGTGTGTGTGTGTGTGTGTGTGTGTGTGTGTGTATATATACATATAGCTAGATAGATAGCTAGATAGATAGATAGATAGCTAGATAGATAGCTAGATAGATAGATAGATAGATAGATAGATAGATAGATAGATAGATAGATAGATAGATAGATAGATAGATAGATAGATGATCGATAGATAGATATAGATATATGTAGATATAAATATCTATATATATATGCACACACACACACAGACCCCCCCCACACACACACATACTATATATATATATATATATATATATATATATATATATATATATATATATATATATATATATATATATATATATATATAGTATGTGTAGAACCGGGTTCCGGTTCCGGTTCCGGTTGAGTGAACGCTGGCGCGTCTCGCTGCCGCTGCTCGCTGGCAAACAAACTTTTTGTATTTTTTTTTTCTTCTTTTTTACCCGAGTCACATCCCTGTGTCGGTGAAAACTCATTTTCACCTACCTGCTCAGCTTGCGTTCTGGTTGCACATCACCACCTCCCTGCTCCAATCCATAATGTGGTCCAGCAGGATTTCTGTGTGCCTCTCACTGGCCTGGATCATCCTGTCGCTCATTCTTCTGTCCGTGGATGGCCTTCTCCAGTACTCGGCGGCTGAGCTCTTCAACCTCCGCTTTCACTACTCCGGATCTCCACCACCAGCTCTGTGCCTCTTCCCCGACATCACCTTCCAGCTTCGCTGTCGGTATATCCATCGGGGGTCCCGGCGGAACCTCCATCTCGACGGCTCCAAAGGAATACCCTCCTTCTGATCCACGACTAGCCGGCAGCTACCCAGGAATACCTGCCGAGCTGCCGACTCCAGCGTGTTAGCCCGGCTGGCTAGTCGGGCTAATGCTCCTGTCGCCAGGGACTTCCGCACTGCTAATTTTGGTCTTCTCAACATTCGCTCCCTCTCTGGTAAAGGACATCTCCTCCAAGATACCATCAGTGACCATAAGCTAGACTTTCTTTGTCTGAACGAAACATGGCAACAACCCAGCGATTTCTCACAACTCAATGACTGTACTCCTCCCGGATTTGTTTACCTCTCCAAACCCCGTGGGTCGGGCCGCGGCGGTGGTCTCGCGATACTCTATCGCGAGACTTGGAAGGTCCTTCCCGTAAGCCTTCCTCCTCTCACCACTCTGGAATGCCTCACCTGTCAACTCTCCGGCCCGACCCCCACAATAATTGTCACTGTTTATCGTCCCCCCAAGTTCAGCCCTGAGTTTTTAAATGAACTCTCTGCTCTTTTATCCCATCTGTCCGCCCTTTCCCCAAATGTAATTTTACTTGGTGATTTTAATATTCATATGGACAATATGGCCCTCCCCCTCAGCAAAGACTTCTCCTCATCTTTGGACAGCCTCAGTTTTCATCAATATGCCAATTTTCCCACTCACATTAAAGGTCACACCCTGGATTTAATCTGCTGCTCCGGCCTGACCCCCTCCAACTGGTCAGCTGACCCGCTCCCTTTCACGGACCACTTCCTCATCTCCTTTTCTGTTCCCCTCCGTCTCTCCATCATCAAGTCACCACGTATCATTTCTTTTCGTAATATAAAGGACATTGATTTAGCCTCCCTGTCCTCCAGTTTTGCCACCTTGACCCCTAATTTGTCCTCTACTCCAGATGATCTTGTCATTCAGTACAATAACGGTCTGGTTTCTATCCTTAATTCATTTGCTCCCATCAAATCCCACTCTGTATATTTTACTCGGTCTGCTCCATGGTTCACCCCTGCCCTTCGCTCCTTGAAAGCTACCAACCGGAGGCTTGAAAGACTCTACAAGAAAACCGGTCTCACCATCCATAAAGACTTATATTCTGCTCAGATTTCTCTCTACAAGGACTCCATCTCCCATGCCAAATCTCAGTATTACTCCGGTCTCATCTCGTCCAACTCCAGCAACACTAAAACATTATTTTCCATCATGAACAGCATTTTTCAGCCTCCTGACTCCTTACCCATCCATCTTTACTCTTCAGAAACCTGTAACTCTCTCCTTCAGTTTTTTAATGAGAAGGTCAATAGAATCCATCTCTCTTTACCTCATTCCTCCCCTCCCTCTCCTGATTTATTTGAACCCACCATTCCGTTCTCCTCCTTTGAACTTCCCCATCCCTCAGAAATATTAGATTACATCACCAAATCCAAACCTTCCACCTGTCAACTGGACCCTATTCCAACTGTTTTAGTTAAATTGTGCCTTTCTTCTCTGCTCCCTTTTATAACAGCCATTATTCATTCCTCACTATCCTCTGGTACGGTCCCATCCCTATTCAAATCCGCTTCAGTCAGCCCTATTCTAAAAAAAACCTGGTTTAGATCCCAATGATTTCAATAACCTCCGTCCCATTTCCCATCTTCCCTTCATTTCCAAAGTCCTTGAGAAAACTGTTGCATCTCAGCTCCATTCACATCTCACCCGCAATAACCTTTATGAACAGTTTCAGTCTGGCTTCCGTCCCCACCACAGCACAGAAACAGCTCTCATCAAGTTCACTAACGACCTACTCATTGCTGCTGATTCTGGTTTAATCTCTATTCTTATTCTCCTCGATCTGAGTGCGGCCTTTGACACCATTTCTCATCCCATCCTCCTTAATAGACTCTCTTCCTTAGGCATCACTCACACCCCCTCTGCTGGTTTCAATCTTACCTTACTGGCCGCACTCAGTTCATCCAGTTAAAATCCTTTACCTCAGAACCCTCCCCAGTCAAGTCAGGTGTGCCCCAGGGCTCTGTCCTGGGGCCCCTCCTCTTCATAGTATATCTCCTCCCTATCGGCAAAATCTTCCGCAAATTTAATATCCAGTTTCACTTCTTTGCAGATGACACCCAGCTCTACATTTCCAGTAAGCCCAACTCAACTCTCCCACCATCCTCCCTTACACTCTGCCTCTCTGAAATCAAATCATGGTTCACCTCTAATTTCCTCAAACTCAACGGCAATAAAACTGAACTTCTTCTTGTTGGCACTAACTCCACCCTCTCAACATCTGACAGCTTTTCTTTAACTATTGACAGCGCCACAGTCTCCCCCTCACCTCACGTCAAGAGTCTGGGTGTCATTCTCGACAGCTCACTTTCTTTTCAGGCTCACATTAATAACTTAATTCGGTCAGCATACTTCCATCTACGTTCCATAAACCGTCTCCGTCCCTCACTGACCCCTCACACTGCCGCCATTCTCGTCCACAGCCTAGTCACCTCCCGTATCGACTATTGCAATTCACTTCTTTATGGTCTTCCCAACAAACTCCTTCATAAACTGCAACTGGTCCAGAATTCAGCAGCCCGTATTATCACCAGAACCCCTTCCTTTCACCACATCACGCCGGTTCTCCAGCAGCTTCACTGGCTCCCAGTTAAATTCAGGTCCATCTTCAAAATTCTCCTCCATACCTTCAAAGCAATCCACAACCTCTCTCCTCCATATATCTCAGACCTTATAAGTATTCACACCCCGTCCCGTTCACTCAGATCTTCTTCTTCCATCCATCTTGCGGTTCCTTCTGCCCGTCTCGCTACCATGGGGAGCAGAGCTTTCAGCCGCTCTGCTCCTCGACTCTGGAACTCACTTCCCCCAGACATCAGGAACGTCGACAGTTTTACGCTTTTCAAAACAAAACTCAAAACACACATGTTTAAATCTGCCTACAACCTCTGATTTTATTGAAATGTTTCTCTCAGTTTTTTCTTCTTTGGGTTTTATTATTGTTTTATTGTATTTTATTACGTGTTTTGTGTAAAGTGACCTTGGGTGTCCTGAAAGGCGCTTTTAAATAAAATGTATTATATATATATATATATATATATATATATATATATATATATAGATATAGATATAGATATAGATATAGATATAGATATATAAAGATATATATAGATATATATATATATGCATCTGCTACATCCTGTACGATGAATGTGAAGAAGACGATCTTGTATATAGTGTCTATCAAGATAAAAATCACAAGGTCGTCGTCGTCTTCCTCCGCTTATCCGGGTCCGGGTCACGGGGGCAGCATCCCAACTAGGGAGCTCCAGACCATCCTCTCCCCAGCCACCTCCACCAGTTCCTCCGGCAGGACCCCAAGGCGTTCCCGGACCATATTGGAGATTTAAACTCTCCAAAGTGTACTGGGTCGACCTGGGGGCCTACTGCTGGCAGGACAAGCACGAAACACCTCCCCAGGCAGGCGTCCATGAGGCATCCTGACCAGATGCTCAAACTCCCTCAACTGACTCCTTTCGATCCGGAGGAGCAGCGGTTCTACTCCGAGTCCGAGGAAGAAGAGTAAGATGGCGCTTGCGCACGGTCACGCTGCGAGCTGCTCGTCCTCTTTACGCACTGATGCCTTGCATTTTATCGGTTTTTATTGGCGTTTTATTGGCTTTTATGCACTTTTCTTGTCGCTGATCCCTTTTTTGAATGGTGTGGATCCTCTGCTGACGTATGATCGAGCTGCGCTGCTGAGGCTTCGTCCTTCCGTTGATGTAGCCGGCAGCGCGCGCTGGGAACCGGGCTGTGCGAGCTATGAACCTCACGGACGATGCTGCTGGTTGAACTGCCCGCGTGCTCTCTCCACCCAAGCTGTGATGTGTCGGCCCTCTGTCCGCCCCAGCTCGAGAAGGAAGCATCGGAGAAGACGAGGAAAGAGAGGTAGCCGGCGCGTGAGACGTCGGCCTGGATCCCTGAACAAGCGGCTGGCCCGATCCGGCCCAGCTTCTGACCTGATGGTTCCGAGATGTCTCCTGGATTACTCGGCGCCCTGCCCAGGGAACTCGGCCGGCTCTGATGGTGTATCGGCACCGCGCCACGGCCGATCGGCTCGAAGATCACGCCAGACTGGGGTTTGCTGGGAGAATCTGCGCTCGGTTACGGGCACAGAGTTAGAGGGGACTGGGTCCGTGCGCGATCTCTGTGCTGCAGCCCCGCTGCAGACCCGGTTTGGTTTGGTCAATGCCAGGTCTGTGCTGAACAAAACTTGTATTCTTCGTGACTTTTTTATTCAGCATGACCTGGGTTTTCTCTGCATCTGTGAGTCCTGGATCCCGTCTGGCGACACAAGTTCCCTACTCAAGCTCATACCACCTGGCTGCTCGTGTTTTAATATCCCCAGGTCGCGGGGCAGAGGTGGAGGGCTGGTTGTTGTTTTTAAATCCAGCTTTCCTTGTAAACAGCTTATACCCACCATGTCATTTTCTTCCTTTGAACTGTGCTTATTTGAGTTGTGCATCTCCCCACGCCTGCTCGTTGTGCTGATTTATCGGCCTCCAAAGACTGACTCTAACTTCCTTAATGATTTCTGTGATCTTGTGGCAGACTGCATCCTAAAATATGATTATGTCCTATTTTTTTGGTGATTTTAACATCCATATCTGCTGTCCTGATAATGTGCTTGCTAAAGGTTTTTTTAATTTGCTAGAGTCATTCAATCTAACTCAATGGGTATCATCCCCAACTCATGCCAGGGGTCACACCCTGGACCTGGTTATCTCTTATGGTCTACCCATCATGAACCTTGTGAATTTGCCTCCTGTGTTCTCTGACCACTCTCCAATACTCTGTGATGTTACATTGCCATGTGCTGTCCCTGTGTGTGAAGCTCCAGCTACTAGGTTCAGAGCCCTGGATGCAGAAACTATTTCAAAGTTTGTGGACTGTATGTCTGTAAGGTTAGAGACCTTTAACCCAGATCCATCTAACGTTGATCACTATTCACAACACTTTGTTGTACTTTGTAATCAGGTCCTGGACGTGGTTGCCCCTCTCAAGCTTTGCAAGTCTAGGCCTAGGAGGGAGCCTTGGCTCTCTGATGTCACACGGGCTTGTAGGCGGGCGTGTAGATCCTCTGAGAGAAAGTGGAAAAAGGATGGCCTACAGGTCTCGCGTGAGTTGTTCAGAGCATCTCTGGTTGCTTATCAGGATGCAGTGAAGGCCGCCAGAATGGCCTATTTTGCAGACATCATTGAGACAAACTCCAATAATCCTAAGATTCTCTTCAAAATGCTAAACTCAGTTCTGGTGTATCAGGAGCCTAGCACCATGTCTCCTACAGCTGCTGTAAACTCTGAAGCTTTTCACAAATTCTTTGTTGATAAAGTGTCGGGCATTAGAGCAGTCATTTCTGGTAACTCTGTTGACCCTGTTCCAGTTCATCCATTACCACCCACCCTGAGCTCCCTCCATACAGTTTCATACTCTGAGCTGAGTAAGCTAGTTGCGAGGCAGAAGCCATCTGGCTCTCCACTTGATGTTCTACCGCCTCGTCTCTGGAAGGCTGCCTTTCCGTGCCTTGGCCCATCACTTTTTCAGATTATCAATGGGAGCCTCAGCACAGGTGTGGTCCCAGCTGCTTTGAAAGCAGCAGTTATTCGGCCGACCCTGAAGAAACCTGGTGCTGATGTCTCTGTGATAGAAAATTGCAGGCCTATCTCTACCCTGCCCTTTACATCTAAACTGCTTGAGAAAGTCGTCTATCAGCAGCTGGTCTCACATTTAGCTGACTCTGATCTGTTTGAGGTTTTCCACTCAGGGTTCAGGTCTGGCCATAGCACAGAGTCTGCTCTAATGAGGGTCCTAAATGACATCCATCTATCACTAGATCACGGAACATCTGTGCTGCTTCTGTTATTAGACCTGACAGCAGCCTTCGACACAGTTGACCACGCGATTCTACTCGATCGCTTGGAACGATGGGTTGGGATCAAAGGGTCAGCTCTGGACTGGTTTAGATCGTATCTCCAAAACAGGACATTCTGTGTTAAACTGGGTGATGTTTTTTCTTCTTGGGAGGGGCTCCGGTGGGGGGTCCCGCAGGGGTCGATCCTTGGTCCACTTTTGTTTGCCATTTATCTGCTACCTCTTGGGTCAATCTTTCGTAAACATGGCCTATCATTCCATCTGTATGCTGACGATTGCCAGATTTACTCTCCATTGTGTCAGGAGAAAGGTCACTCTATTCAGTCCTTTGTCTCCTGTGTTAATGAGGTGAAGTCTTGGCTAATGTCCAACTATCTACATCTGAATGAGGGAAAGACAGAGCTCATTGTTTTTCACCCCAACAGCAGGAATGTGGATCGTTATGCTGATCTTGGCCCTCTTTCTCCATACTCAAAACCAGTTGTTACCAGTTTGGGGGTGAAACTTGATGTAGGACTTAAATTTGATGCACACATCAATTCTGTGATCCGGTCCAGTTTCTTTCACCTGAGACGCCTTGCTGAAATCAAGCATATGCTGTTGAGAGCCCACCTGGAGCGGGTACTGCATGCCTTTGTAATTTCTCGGCTTGACTACTGCAACTCTCTATATGCAGGGTTGTGTCAGTCAACACTGCGTCGCCTACAGGTTGTGCAGAACAGCGCTGCCAGGTTCCTGACTGGGACCAGGAAATGGGACCACATCAGTCCAGTTCTGGCCTCCCTGCACTGGCTTCCGATTTCCTATCGCCCACAATTCAAAATACTCGTCTTTGTTTATCATTTCTTCCAGGGTGGTGCTCCCCTCTATCTGGCCACACTCCTGAACAGACCCATCACGCGCTCTGCGCTCCTCTGACCAAGGCCTGCTCGCTGTCCCTCGGTCTAGGTGTCGTACCCGTGGGGACTGGGCTTTCTCAGTCCTAGCACCGTTACTCTGGAACCAGTTGCCACCCTCAGTTAGGCTGTCCCCTTCTCTGCCAGTCTTTAAGAATCACCTAAAAACACACCTCCTCCGCTTGGCGTTTCCAGAACATGCTTGATTATGGCCCTCTATTATGTTGAATCCATTCCACAGTTTTCATTGGTACTCTCAATCCATCCACTCAATCCAATTGTGTTTCACACATTTGTATTTTACCGGAATGTTTCATCTATCTTGTAATTTCCATTTTGTATTTTGTAATTTGTATTTTGTAATTTGAATTTCTTTTATTGTTGATTTATTCAGTATAATTACTTACAACTGTACCATGTTCAGCGCTTTGGGCTTCCTGACAGGGTTGCGGAAGGCGCTTTATAAATAAAGCTTTGATTGATTGATTGATTGATTGATTGATTGAGTCCCTCCCGAATGTCTGAGCTCCTCACCCTATCTCTAAGGCTGAGCCCGGCCACCCTACGGAGGAAACTCATTTTGGCCGCTTGCATCCACGATCTCGTTCTTTCGATCATTACCCAAAGCTCATGACCATAGGTGAGGATTGGGACGTAGATTGACCGGTAAATCGAGAGCCTGGCTTTCTGGCTCAGCTCCCTCTTCACCATGACAGATCTGCTCAGCGTCCGCATTACTGAAGAAGCCGAACCAATCCGCCTGTCGATCTCTCGATACCTCCTACCCTCACCCGTGAACAAGACCCCGAGATACTTAAACTCCTCCACTTGAGGTAGGACCTCTCTCACAACCCGGAGTTGGCAAGCCACCATTTCCCGGTCGAGAACCATGGACTCAGATTTGGTGGTGCTGATCCTCATCCCATCCGCTTCAGACTCGGCCGCAAACCTACCCAGCAAGAGCAGAGGGTGAGAGCTGGATAAAGCTAGGAGGCAGAGGCGGTTTTACCATTAGGCAAAGGTAGGCGGCCGCCTGGGGCCCCCTTGTGTTGGGGGGCCTCCCAGCCCTGACCACCGGCACCCCTCTGTTAATGCCACAATATTCTTATTACCAACCTGTCGCCGCAGACGGGATTGGACATGCTTCTCGTTACCATAATTCCTGAACCATTCAGGATATCATTAAAATTCCAAAAGTGCTGAAAAGATTAAAAATGGGGCTTTTCGTGCATATACAATACATTATGTTGCCACCGAGATTCCCTGTCTTGAGCGCAACGAATCACAACACAGATTCAGAGACGTGCTGATTTTGTCATCCAAAATGCTCCATTGTATAACTTTTGAATGGCTGATCAGATTCAAAACATTCCAATGGTTCCTAAAAAGTACATACAAAGCAGCTTTCTAACGATCTATAGCATTAAGCAATCAGAGTTATGGAAAATATCGCTACGAGGGGAAATCTAGCTGTACAGCCTGATTGAAACGGAGAGCAGCGCCGCGGTGAAAGCGGATAACGGAACGGGGAAGCTAAAAACCAGCATGAAATTATGGAAATGCCTCAAAGAAAATCAACACGATCTATTAGGTGTCCCAGAAGGCTTATATCTGAAGTCAGTGACCATGAAGAAGGACAGATCTCCAGTGAACCAGGGTATGAATGTTTATTCAGTCTTTTTTTTTTTATTTGAACAACCCTCAACTATTTGCTAATTTTAAGATTCAGCTTCATTCCAGCATTATTTATGTTTTTACAATAAATAATTATGTTTGCTAAAACAAAAGTTTTTGGTATAGCAGTGCACAGTGTGCAAGAGAAGCACCCCATGGCAGTGTGAGGTGTGCAGGACTCTGCCTGCAGCTGGAGAGAAACTGCTTCAAGGCCTACCACATCAAACAAAAACGTCTGAAAGTTTACAAAAATAAATGGTCTTAAAACTGCTAAAAAAGATACCAAGGTTCAAACTTTTTTAAGAATAGATGCATTACAGTTCAAAGTTTAAATTGTCCATTCCAAATTGTTCGCCCAGTCATTTTGAAGTCCCTGTTCAGTAATACATGTAAAAACAATTCAAATCCGTTTTTTGCTTTTTTTTACCTTTTAAGCAGATTTTTTAAAGGCTTTAATAGAAATAAATTCTAAATACAAACCATACACTGAAAGCTGAGGCTGTTCTGAAAAAAGAAGAGTTACACGCACTTTGTACTTTTTATTACAATTTTACAACCACAAGTTTAAAAAAATACCAGGCGGCCCTGTTATAATTATGGTCAAAAGAGGGTTATTAAGACAGCGATGCACAAACAGGAAGTGATTGGTAGTCATTCCACTCCAATCCAGTTGGTGGCCGTAATGCACCAAATGGTTTGTTGCCAAGTGCCATAAGACCACAAATAATAATAAGAAGAGAGGCAGGAGTGTTCGTAACAAACTCAAAGCGATAGTCAAAACTAAGCATGAAATGGAGTTATCCTAGTGGCTCCAACAAGAGAAAGAAGCAGCTTGCTTCATAAAAGCTTTTATTTTCACTTCTGAAAGTGAAGTCGTTTTTCTATGTAAACATCAAAAGGAAGCAGAAAGGAAAGACAATGGAAAATGTTTAAAAGGAGGAAAACATTAACCAAAATGTCGTCGTCGTCGTCTTCCTCCGCTTATCCGGGTCCGGGTCGCGGGGGCAGCATCCCTACTAGGGAGCTCCAGGCCGTCCTCTCCCCGGCCTTGTCCACCAGCTCCTCCGGCAGGACCCCAAGGCGTTCCCGGGCCAGATTGGAGATGTAACCTCTCCAACGTGTCCTGGGTCGACCCGGGGGCCTTCTGCTGGCAGGACATGCCCAAAACACCTCCCCGAGGAGGCGTCCAGGAGGCATCCTGACCAGATGCCCAAACCACCTCAACTGGCTCCTTTCGATCCGGAGGAGCAGCGGTTCTACTCCGAGTCCCTCCCGAATGTCCGAGCTCCTCACCCTATCTCTAAGGCTGAGCCCGGCCACCCTACGGAGGAAACTCATTTCGGCCGCTTGTATCCGCGATCTCGTTCTTTCGGTCATTACCCAAAGCTCATGACTATAGGTGAGGATTGGGACGTAGATCGACCGGTAAATCGAGAGCCTGGCTTTCTGGCTCAGCTCCCTCTTCCCCACGACAGATCGGCTCAGCGTCCGCATCACTGCAGACGCCGAACCAATCCGCCTGTCGATCTCCCGATCCCTCCTACCCTCACTCGTGAACAAGACCCCGAGATACTTAAACTCCTCCACTTGAGGTAGGACCTCTCCCCCGACCCGGAGGTGGCAAGCCACCCTTTTCCGGTCGAGAACCATGGTCTCGGATTTGGAGGTGCTGATCCTCATCCCAGCCGCTTCACATTCGGCCGCGAACCTACCCAGCAAGAGCTGAAGGTCAGAGCTGGATGAAGCTAGGAGGACCACATCATCCGCAAAAAGCAGAGACGAGATTCTCCTGCCACCAAACTCGACACACTCCACACCACGGCTGCGTCTAGAAATTCTGTCCATAAAAGTGATGAACAGAACCGGTGACAAAGGGCAGCCCTGGCGGAGTCCAACCCTCACTGGGAACAGGTCCGACTTACTACCGGCTATGCGGACCAAACTCACGCTCCTCTGGTAAAGGGACTGAATGGCCCTTAACAGAAAGCCACCCACCCCATACTCCTGGAGCATCCCCCACAGGGTGCCCCTGGGGACACGGTCATAAGCCTTCTCCAAATCCACAAAGCACATGCGGATTGGTTGGGCAAACTCCCATGCCCCCTCCATCACCCTTGCAAGGGTATAGAGCTGGTCCACAGTTCCACGGCCAGGACGAAAATCACATTGCTCCTCCTCTATCTGAGATTCAACTATCGATCGGACCCTCCTCTCCAGTACCTTGGAGTAGACCTTTCCAGGGAGGCTGAGGAGTGTGATCCCCCTATAGTTGGAACACACCCTCAGGTCACCCTTCTTAAAGATGGGGACCACCACCCCGGTCTGCCACTCCCTAGGAACTGCCCCCGATGACCACGCAATGTTGTAGAGACGTGTCAACCATGACAGCCCTACAACATCCATAGCCTTGAGATACCCAGGACGAACCTCCGCCGCTGTGTAGTTGTTTGACTACCTCAGCAACTTCTGCCCCCGAGATCGGACAGTCCATCCCCAGGCCTCCCAGCTCTGGTTCCTCCTCGGAATGCGCATTGGTGGGATTGAGGAGCTCCTCAAAGTATTCCTTCCACCGTCCGACTATAGCCTCAGTTGACGTCAGCAGCTCCCCATCCCCACCGTAAACAGTGTGAGCGAGTTGCAGCCTTCCTCTCCTGAGGCGCCGGACAGTTTGCCAGAACCTCTTTGGAGCCGATCGATAGTCTTTCTCCATGGCCTCACCAAACTCCTCCCACGCCCGAGATTTTGCCTCGGCAACTGCCACTGCTGCACCCCGCTTGGCTATCCGGTACCTGTCTGCTGCCTCCGGGGACCCACAGACCAGCCACGCCCTGTAGGCCTCCTTCTTCAGCCTGACGGCTCCCCGAACCTCTGGTGTCCACCAGCGGGTACGGGGGTTGCCACCACGACTGGCACCGGCCACCTTACGACCACAGCTAGCAACAGCCGCCTCGACAATCGCAGAGTGGAACAAGGCCCACTCGGACTCAATGTCCCCCACTGCTCTCGGGACGTGGTCAAAGCTCTGCTGGAGGTGGGAGTTGAAGACCGTCTTGACAGGTTCTTCTGCCAGGCGTTCCCAGCAGACCCTCACTATGCGTTTGGGTCTGCCAGGTCTACGCGGCATGTTCCCTTGCCATCTGATCCAACTCACCACCAGGTGGTGATCAGTTGACAGCTCCGCCCCTCTCTTCACTCGGGTGTCCAAAACATACGGCCGCAGGTCAGATTATACGACTACAAAATCTATCATCGACCTGTGACCTAGGCTGCCCTGGTACCAAGTGTACCGGTGGGCATCCTTATGTTCGAACATGGTGTTCGTTATGGCCAAACTGCGGCTTGCACAGAAGTCCAATAACAAAACACCGCTCGAGTTCTGATTAGGTGCGCCGTTCCTCCCAATCACACCCCTCCAGGTCAAGCTGTCATTGCCCACGTGAGCATTGAAGTCCCCCAGCAGGACAATGGAGTCCCCTGATGGAGCACTATCTAGCACTCGTCCCAGGGACTCCAAAAAGGGTGGGTACTCAGAACTGATATTTGGCCCATAAGCACAAACAACAGTCAGGACCCGTTCCCCGACCCGATGGCACAAGGAAGCTACCCTCTTGTCCCCCGGGGTAAACCCCAACACACAGGCAGAGAGTCTCGGGGCTAACAAAAAGCCAACCCCAGCCCTCCGCCTCTCACCCGGAGCAACTCCAGCAAAGTAGAGTGTCCAACCCCTCTCCAGGTCTCGGGTTCCAGAGCCAATGCAATGTGTCGAGGTGAGTCCGACTATATCTAGCCGGTACCGCTCAACCTCTGCCACAAGCTCCGGCTCCTTCCCCGCCAGCGAGGTGACGTTCCATGTCCCAAAAACTAGTTTTCTTGTCCGGGGATTGGACTGCCAAGGCTCCCGCCTTGGTCTGCCACCCGATTCGCATTGCACCGGACCCTTCATGTTCCTCCTGCGGAAATGGAAAATAGAAAATAAAATAACAAAAGGAAAAGCACAGGAGCACTGACAGAAAAAAAAGCAGAGCAAATATTGAAAGCGCTCAAAAGGAGGGAAATACAGGAAAAAAGAGGAGGACTAATAAAACGGGAAAATAACTCATGACAGAAGAGGGGAGGGTTTCGCAAATCCAGTTAAAGGTAAGATTGTTGAAAATTTTGTGTAAGGGGCCTCATGTCTGTGTTCGCCTTGGCCCCCCAAAATGCTAAATCCACCTCTGCTAGGAGGACCACATCATCTGCAAAAAGCAGAGACGAGATTCTCCTGCCACCAAACTTGACACACTCCACACCACGGCTGCACCTAGAAATTCTGTCCATAAAGGTTATGAACAGAACCAGTGACAAAGGGCTGCCCTGGCAGAGTCCAACCCTCACCGGGAACAGGTCCGACTTACTACCGGCTATGCGGACCAAACTCACGCTCCTCTGGTAAAGGGACTGAATGGCCCTTAACAAAAGGCCACCCACCCCATACTCCTGGAGCTTCCCCCACATGATGCCCCTGGGGACACGGTCATAAGCCTTCTCCAAATCCACAAAACACATGTGGATTGGTTTGTCAAACTTCCATGGCCCCTCCATCACCAGTGGCAGCTGGCCAGTAGAGGGCGATAGGGCGCCGCCCTCCCAGTTTTTCCGTGTTTTTAATTTTTATTAAAAAAATAAATAAATAAAATTAACAATAATCACATATTCTAAGTTAATTGTGTGTTTTGTAACAAAAATAAATCATATATATATATATCTATAATGGTCTCTGCCGGTCTCTGCCGATCTCTGCCGGTCTCTGCCGAGCGGTGGAGGCTGTGTGTGCTGTTTTTCAATCGCCCAAACAGGACGAGACCAGCTGTCCAATTGCTGACAAGTATATCAAACGGTAGGAATGGGAATGTATCCAATCAGCGTCGACGTTGTTTCAGAACGTTACAGAAGCATGATGGGCGATGGAGCTACCGCCAAAGGACTCGTTGGTGTTCGGTAGAACTCGGCAGAGTCGTTTTTGGTCGTGACGCAGATGTAACATGGACGCCGCCGGTGACTACAACCAGCATGGATACCGGATCTCAGCAGCCACTGAATTCAGTTCGGTCTCTTCTCCACTATCCGTTCGAGAGGAGAACTATGGTGGAAAAACTTAATGTCAAAGAGCTTGGACCAGATCAGCCCGACGTAAAGATAAGCCAGCAGGAGAAGGAGAGAGGTAAACTGTACACACTAGGCTTCTCCCAAAATTGGTACACCAGGAAGGCTTGGCTAGCTGGATGCAATCACGCTAATGCGTTATTTTGCTTTCAGTGTTTGTTATTCAAAACGGCTGGGACAGATAAGGCATGGATGAGTCAGGAGTTACAGACATGAAACATTTTTCTGAGAAGGTGAAGAAACACGAGTCATCCCGGGCACACATGGACAACAACACGGTGAAGCTAGCCATGCTAGGCAGCAGAGCTAACGTTGCCATGCAGGGAACAACAGCAGCTGGCTGCAGAGGTAAGCTGTACATTACATTTCTGTGAACAAGATAATCAGAATCAGAAATCCTTGGTTGTCCCACAAACCGGGACATTTGTTTAATAACATGTTTAATGTGCAATAACTGTAAAAACTAATTTCAACACACATACTTATTATACATATTTAATCACGTAAATGTGTATTTCATGTAAATTTGTACATACATCAATCTGATTCCATTTTACTTGTTACACTTCTGCTGCACTAAACAAATTTCCCAGCTTTTGGGACAATTAAACATTTCTGATTCTCAATTAGATGTTTTTATCTCAAATGTAAAAACATCTGATTGAGAATCAGATGTTTTTATATTTGAGGTAAAAACATCTGATTGAGAATCAGAAATGTTTTATTGTCCCAAAAACTGGGAAATATGACATTTGTAAGAGGATACTGATGACATTATTTCCTATGAAAGTGTTTCCTATGTACTTATCTGTTGTGTTTTATTTATCATATGACAGGTTTTTCACACCATCCTGAGCCATGCAAAAGAAGATTCTTGTCACCACACCCATGACCACAGCCGAATCAGAAAGGTGCTTTTCTACTTTAAAGAGGATTAAGACTTTCCTTGAGGAACACCATGACACAGGATGGGCTGAATGCTCTTGCCATGCTCTCCATGGAAAAAAAAGCTTGTCACAAACATTCCTGACTTCAATAAAAAGCTCATCGAGAGCTTTGCCACTCAGAAGGACAGAAGGGCAAAATTTCTGTACAAATGAGGTATCACACACACACACATGCATCCACTTGATCTTTGTATAAAGTTGACCTTGGCACAACACTCCAGAAATATTTAACAGTGTAAATTTCTGTTATTTTGTCTAAGTGGTGTTTACTACCATTACTGTAACAGTGACCTGCTCGTAATTTTTGGTGTTCACTCAAATGTTGAAATTAAACAAAATGTTTTTGTTACTTGCCTCTTGCATTGCCTATTTACCATTTATGGTCATGTTATTTTATGTGCAATTTAATGCAGTATTTTTCAAGCTTGGTCTGCAAGGCAGCGTGCCAATAGTCAGACACACCTGGATTAATCAGTTTGTCCAATGATGTAAGACAGGAAATAAAAGAGCTGTGCTTAATTCAGGAAATAGTGAAGTTGTGCACAAAGCTCAGAAAGCACAAGTTTGTTAAAAAAAAAAATAGCACAGCCCCACCAAAAATATTTTTCACCAGCCACCACTGTCCATCACCCTTGCAAGGGTATAGAGTTGGTCCACAGTTCCACGGTCAGGATGAAACCACATTGCTCCTCCTCAATCTGAGATTGAACTATCGATCGGATCCTCCTCTCCAGTACCTTGGAGTAGAGCTTTCCAGGGAGGCTGAGGAGTGTGATCCCCCTATAGTTGGAACACACCCTCCGGTCACCCTTCTTAAAGTTGGGGACCACCACCCCGGTCTGCCACTCCACAGGAACTGCCCCCGATGACCACGCAATGTTGCAGAGACACGTCAACCACAACAGCCCTACCACATCCATAGCATTGACAAACCCAGGACAAATCTCATCCAGCCCCGGGACCTCATCCACCCCTGTGTAGTTGTTTGACTACCTCAGCAACCTCTGCCTCAGAGATTGGACAGTCCATCCCCAGGTCTCCTGGCTCTGGCTCCTCCTTGGAATGCGCATAGGTGGGATTGAGGAGCTCTCACAGTATTCCTTCCACCGCCCGACTATAGCCCCAGTTGATGTCAGCAGCTCCCCATCCCCACTGTAAACAGTGTGAGCGAGTTGCTGCCTCCCTCTCCTGAGGCACCGGACAGTTTGCCAGAACCTCTTTGGCGCCGATCAATAGTCTTTCTCCATGGCCTCACCAATCTCCTCCGACGCCCAAGATTTTGCGTCGGCAACTGCCACTGCTGCACCCCGCTTGGCTATCCGGTACCTGTCTGCTGCCTTCGGAGACCCACAGACCAGCCACGCCCTGTAGGCCTCCTTCTTCAGCCTTACAGCTCCCTGAACCTCTGGTGTCCACCATCGGGTACGGGGGTTGCCACCACGACTGGCACCGGTCACCTTGCAACCACAGCTAGCAACAGCCGCCTCAACAATCGCAGAGTGGAACAAGGCCCACTCGGAGTCAATGTCCCCCACTGCTCTCGGGATGCGGTCAAACCTCTGCCGGAGGTGGGAGTTGAAGACCGT
Organism: Nothobranchius furzeri; assembly: GCF_043380555.1. Taxonomy (NCBI): domain Eukaryota; kingdom Metazoa; phylum Chordata; class Actinopteri; order Cyprinodontiformes; family Nothobranchiidae; genus Nothobranchius; species Nothobranchius furzeri. The sequence goes on along the minus strand of NC_091752.1, from coordinate 12,969,215 downwards.
CTTGACAGGTTCTTCTGCCAAGCGTTCCCAGCAGACCCTCACTATGCGTTTGGGTCTGCCAGGTCTATGCAGCATCTTCCCCTGCCATCTGATCCAACTCACGACCAGGTGGTGATCAGTTGACAGTTCCGCTCCTCTCTTCACTCGGGTGTCCAAAACATATGGCCGCAGGTCAGATGATACGACTACAAAGTCTATCATCAACTTGCGACCTAGGCTGCCCTAGTACCAAGTGTACTGATGGGCATCCTTATGTTCGAACATGGTGTTCATTATGGTCAAGCTGCGGCTTGCACAGAAGTCCAATAACGAAACACCACTCGAGTTCAGATCGGGCGGGGCGTTCCTCCCAATCACACCCCTCCAGGTCATGCTGTCATTGCCCACGTGAACATTGAAGTTCCCCAGTAGGACAATGGAGTGCCCTGATGGAACACTATCTAGCACTCAACCCAGGGACTCCAAAAAGGGTGGGTAATCTGAACTGATATTTGGCGTATAAGCACAAACAACAGTCAGGACCCGTTCCCCGACCCAAAGGCGCAGGGAAGCTACCCTTTCGTCCCCAGGGGTAAACCCCAACACACATGCAGAGAGTCTTGGGGCTAACAAAAAACCAACCCCAGCCCTCCGCCTCTCACCCAGAGCAACTCCAGCAAAGGAGAGTGTCCAACCCCTCTCAAGAACTTGGGTTCCAGAGCTTTTGCTATGTGTCGAGGTGAGTCCGACTATATCTAGCCGGTACTGCTCAACCTCTGTCACAAGCTCCTGCTCCTTCCCCGCCAGCGAGGTCACATTCCATGTCCCAATAACCAGTTTCCTTGTCCGGGGATCAGACCGCCAAGGCTCCCGCCTCGGTCTGCGCGCATGGCTTTGGGGAGTCCATACAGAACCAGTGATTCATCATCATCATCATCATCACTATCACTACAATCATCACCTTAACCATTACCACTATCATCACCATCCTCATCATCATCACTATCACCATCACCATGATTATCACTATCATCATCGCCACCATCACTACCATCATCGCCATGATTATTACCATTGTTACCATGAGCATCACCATCATCAACACCATCATCATCACCATCATCATCATCATCATCATCATCATCATCATCATCACCATCATCACCATCCCCATTACCATCATCATCACTTTCACTACAATTATCACCTTAACCATTACCACTATCATCACCATCCTCATCATTGCTATCACCATCACCATCCTCATCATCATTACTAACACCATTACCATAATTATCACTATCATCATCAACACCATCACCATCATCATCGTCACTATCATCATCACCATGATTATTACCAGGAGGTTGAGAAGGTTGTCCAGTAATCAGAAGGCTGCAGGTTCGATCCTGGAGGGACCGGTGGTGTCAGTGCTCTGCAGCCTCACCTCTGTCAGTGCGTCCCACGTTAGCTGTAGCTGCATTGTAGCTAATCCCCACCAGCATGTGACTGTGTGTGTGAATGGGTGAAGTGCCTTGGGGGGTTGTAGAACCCTAAGAAGGTGCTATACAAATACCATTTATCATCACCAACATCATCGTCATCATCACCATCATCGTCATCATCATCATTATCACCACCATCATCATCATCCTCATCACCACCATTATCATCATCATCACCAACATGACCATCATCATCAACAACAACATGACCATCATCATCATCATCATCAATTCAATTCAAGTTTATTTATATAGCGCCAAATCACAGCAAGAGTTGTCTGAAGGCACTTCACATGGTAAACATTCCAGTACAGGTCAGTTCATTGAGCCAATCAGAAAATCATCACCATTATCATCATAACCACCATCTTCATCCTCATCTTCACCACCATCATCATTATAGCATCACCCTCATCACCACCATTATGATCATCATCACCAACATGACCATCATCATCAAAATAACCATTCTCATCCTCACCACCATCATCATTATATCATCATCCTCATTACCACCATTATCATCATCATCACCAACATGGCCACTGTTGGGTATTTTCTTATATGTTCCTTTTTGAGTCTTAAAACCATTTGCTCCTGTAAGCTTATTGTTATCTCTGTTATCTCTGGAATGTGGTGTCCTGGGAGATGAGGAGCCTGTATGTCTGTAACCCGAGAAGGCCAGCCTTCTCCATCCTGATGCTTGAATAAAAGGCTGTGTGGAGCTAAGGAAGGGGGGAGAGGCGATGATGGAACTCGGAGGAGTTGTGTCGTCGTTCTCTCCCCGCTGCCCGGCAACGCATTGTACAATGAAATCCTCTTTGTGTATGTGTGTTTATTTCAGGTTAAAGGGTCATGGAAAATACGAATAATCAATCTAATTCCTCTGCGTGTCTTCCTTTAAGGTAATATGGGATAAATGAAAAATTACCTATCAACCACCACCACCACCACCATCGTCACCATCATTATCATCACCACCATCGTCACCATCATCGTCACCATCATCATCATCATCTCAAACACAACATATAAAATATAGAAGTATACAATATGTAATAGATGCAGTATGTAGAACCACATGACTTCTAGATTCTAAAGTTCACTGAGTTTATTTAATAAAACAAATTTTCTTTATTAAACATTTGCATTTGTTGTTCTTTAAATATTTTACTCATTTCTGTTCTTTATCTTATCAGACATAAAAACACTTGATATTCTAACCATCAAATCCAGAAAAACGGACATTACTGTGCTGTACTAGCAAACTTCTTACCCATAATTCCCTCTGGTCTACACATTGGTTCTAATACGTTTTAGTATTGCTGTTTTATTTCAAGTGGTTTTCATAAAGAGTTTGGTTGTAATGAGGTTGAACCACTCGTCTCTGTATCTCAGCTTTAAATCAGGTTATGATGGTGTATTGGCTAGTTTTTAACCTTCATCCCCACTAAGGAGTCCTGAGTACCAGTCCAGAATACCAGAAGTAATTCTAGCACAGTATGAGAAGCATATTTTAGACAAACACTTCAATATTGTTTATCATCTTCATCCTTGTTTCTCCTTCATTTCCTTTCTACATATAAAAAAACAACAACTAAAAACAGCAAAGTGCTAGCGGGCACAAAAACATGTCTCCCAAATCTGTAGTGACAACTCAAATCTTCATGTCACTCCACAAAACTTACTCAATCATTCAAGTCTGTGGGCTGCAGAGATGTTTCCACCTTATGCAGCTTAATACAGCAACATTTCACACTCCCTTTTATCCAACTGCATTTATTTGACAGCTTAAGCTGTAAAAAAGCAGTATAACATCAGAATGCTTCCATCACCAGCATGAATAAAAGCAAAAAGCTGAGGAAGGTCTGGATTTAATATGTTAGAGTGGTTTTTTAACACATGGAACGATGACGCTGTAAATGTTTATGGAGGAAGAAAAATGCTGAACATCTTTTACAGGTTTCCACTCTTACAGACAACAACAGGAAATAAATGCAACGTGTTTACTGTTGTTGTGCTTTACTAAAGCCAGACCCATGAGTGGCTGCCACTGTTAAATCTTAAATAGATGAGACACTTATGGTCATTTTGATTGTTTTATTTTGTAAAGTAAAACAGGCGGTAGAATAAAAAGACAATGAATGCACTTACAGCTTGACAGATGATAGGGTATTTGATTCGATTGATGCCACCAGCAAACACAGCGAAGGTCAGTGCTGTGTGGAAACAGAAGTTGACAAGCATATGCCATCCCCTCCGACTGATGCGGATTGCGCTGCCAGAGATAAAAAGAATGAAATAAATAAATTAGCTGGTACACGAAACCCTCAGGTGCTTTAACATATAACAGGATGTTTCATTTTCAAGACAAAGAGCCTGTCAGTCACATTACTAGTAAAGCTTTGCTGTAACTTCTCTTTTCCTTATTCTTTTGGCCATCTCCATTATCAACCATATCGGGTCTGCAGAGGTGCTCATGAAGATTAGAAAGCAAAAGTGCCTGAGGTTACATTCTTCATTTCCCTATATGTTTAGGTCAAGATACATTTTTTCATGAGTCAGAAACATTTTTGACTGACTATTCCAGGGACAGCAGCAGCTCAGGAGATAGAGCAGGTTGTCCAATAATCAGAAGGTTGCAGGTTTGATCCCAGCTCCGACCAGGGAATTGTGCTGTTGTGTCCTTGAGCAAGACACTTAATCCGCCTTGCCTGCTGATGTTGGTTGGAGGGACTGATGGCGCCAGTGTACGGCAGCTGTGGCTACACCGTAGCTCATCACCACCAGGGTGTGAATGACTGATTTTGTTGTGAAGCGCCTTTGGGGGTTTTAGAACCCTAAGAAGGTGCTATACAAATACAGGCCATTTACGATTGTTACCATTCCTGTCAGTGTTTTCAACAGGATTCACACTCATGACCACACATGCTAGGGAATGGGAGGGTACAGAAAAGGCTGTCAATTTAGAGAATGGATGTGAATGTGCTGAGAGAGGAGCTGTGGAGAATGGGTCTGGTGTCAGCAGTCAGGTGTGAGACAGCAGTAAGGTGTGAGACAGCAGGGAAGTGTGAGACAGCAGTCAGGTGTGAGACAGCAGTAAGGTGTGAGACAGCAGTGATTTTTGAGACAGCAGTGAGGTGTGAGCAAGGGCGTCAGTTTGTTTTCAGAAATGCTGGGGACAATAAACATACACTTGAGTGGGGTTTAAAAATTGCTGGGGACAATAAAGTAGGCTAGCACAGGGGTCGGCACCCCACGGCTCTGGAGCCGCATGCGGCTCTTCCATCCATCTGATGTGGCTCTCTGTGCTTGTAAACAAACATCAGAGCTTTATACTGGACACTGTGTTCAGCGCGGCTCGGAGCGCCCACGGTGGCTGAAGATCTGTAGAGGGGTTCGCAGCACAGTGCAGAACCACGGTGCATGCGATAAGATTTCCTCCCACTGAAGCGGTCTGGAAACCCGGTCTCTCTGACGGATGTGTCACTTGGAAAAATGTTCTTTTTTATGAAATTATGAAACTTTGGCTGAATAGCGCTTGTTCCCGTCTCTAATAAGGACACGCATGATGCATCCGCTCAGAAAGCACTGTAGAGACATTTGATCACGCACAAAGTTTATGTGGAGCAGAAGCGGTCGGGCCACGGCAGGTGAAATGTTCCTAGCCTACATGAAGTGAAACAGTTTAATTGTAACATTAATATGTTACTGGACACGCTGGTCTGGTTGGTTAGACCAGTGTTTGAAGTGGAAAACACACACACATACACACACACACACACACACACGCACACGCGCGCGCGCGCACACACACACACACACCAATTAAATTAATGCTGATAGCGTGGACTAGAAGACGTGATGGTTTACATATTTAAATGATGATCAGGCTGCTGTAAAATGTAATCTCCATCCACATCCAGACAGAATTCTCCTCTATTCTTTCTCTATTTGCTCTGCTCTTGTCTGGGCTGACGTAGCTGATGGAGCGAGCGGCGCGCCTAACTAGCGGCTGATGCACATTTTACGTATTTGGAGAGGTGAGCTGGATGCTTTGCTTTTACTGGAAGATGGTGCACTTAACGCACGGGTGTTGACTACATATTAATGACAAATGAATGAAAATTAAATTGTGAGTTTTTACTTCATATTTTAGAAGTTAAAATGACGGGGGAAAACATTCATGACGTCTTTTTAAACGAAATTTTCTAGCGCGACCTGCCTGCTTCACTTAAGTCGCTGCTTATTAAGGTCCGTCCAAAATTACCTTGGCCCACCCAAAAATGAAAACCTGGCACCGCGCCTGTTATAAACCTCTGCAAATTGTTGTTCTTCACTTTATCAAACTCAGACTTTGTACAGCTAATGTCAAGATGTAAAATTATGAATTCAGTCGAGCTCTTCCGTCCCTCCCTCTCCTGCTCTCCTGGAAACCCGACATCAGCTGTCAGAAGCGGGAGGTGAAGAAGGAGATGAGGCAAACAGAGTGAGTGCGACGTAAAGAATCCAGACTGGTGTGGAGGTGAGCAAAACAGCTGGAAAAGTGTGGGTGTTGCATCCCCCCCATGAGATCTGAGCTGGTAAAACAAAAATCCTCATCAGCAGGCTTTTTTGAAAGTGTGGGGGGGACACAGCTGCCTATCACAAATTTTGCCGGGGACATGTCCCCGGCGTCCCCGGCTAAAATGACGCCTATGGGTGTGAGACAGCACTAAGGTGTGAGACAGCAGTGATTGTTGAGACAGCAGTGAGGTGTGAGACAGCACTAAGGTGTGAGACAACAGTGAGGTGTGAGACAACAGGGAGGTGTGAGACTGCAGTGATTTTTGAGACAGCAGTAATGTATGAGACAGCAGGGAAGTGTGAGACAGCACTAAGGTGTGAGACAACAGTGAGGTGTGAGACAGCAAGGAGGTGTGAGACAGCAAGGAGGTGTGAGACAGCAGGGAGCTGTGAGACAGCAGGGAGGTGTGAGACAGCAGGGAGCTGTGAGACAGCAGGGAGGTGTGAGACAGCAGGGAGGTGTGCACCAACAGTGAGGTGTGAGAAAGCAGGGAGGTGTGAGACAACAGTGAGGTGTGAGACAACAGGGAGGTGTGAGACAGCACTAAGGTGTGAGACAGCAGGGAGGTGTGATAAAACAAGGAGGTGTGAGACAGTACCAAGGTGTGAGACAGCAAGGAGGTGTGAGACAGCAGGGAGTTGTGAGACAGCAGGGAGGTGTGCACCAACAGTGAGGTGTGAGAAAGCAGGGAGGTGTGAGACAACAGTGAGGTGTGAGACAACAGGGAGGTGTGAGACAGCACTAAGGTGTGAGACAGCAAGGAGGTGTGGGACAATAGTGAGGTGTGAGACAACAGGGAGGTGTGAGACAGCACTAAGGTGTGAGACTGCAAGGGGATGTGGGACAACAGTGAGGTGTGAGACAGCAGGGAGTTGTGAGACAGCAGGGAGGTGTGAGCCAACAGTGAGGTGTGAGACAGCAGGGAGGTGTGAGACAACAGTGAGGTGTGAGACAACAGGGAGGTGTGAGACAGCACTAAGGTGTGAGACAGCAAGGAGGTGTGAGACAACAGTGAGGTGTGAGACAGCAAGGAGGTGTGAGACAACAGGGAGGTGTGAGTAGGATAGATCTTTACAGAGAATGCTGCTGTTGTGTCCTTGGGCAAGACACTTGACCCTCTCTGCCAGCTGCAGGTGGAACGGGTGGCAACTGTGCTCAGCAGCCTCGCCTCTGTCCTTTATCGTTTCTTACTTAACAGTGTCTGGTCACAGCAGTGAGAGCAGCCATGTTTCTGGTTTAGAGACAATGTCCACAAGGACAAGACAAGAGACTGAGATGAGTGAGTGAGAAATTGGTGGAGGATGGACCAGGAATGAGTCCATCACAGAAACAGCTCCGGTCTGCAACAAGATGGCGCCTGTGCTTGGCTTAGCTGTGGTCACCGGCCACTTTTTCAAACTTTTCTCCACTAACCTCCTCTTTTCCACCTTGCTCCTGTCTGCAATCCTCTTCAGTAGTGTCCCTGCTACCATCTCCTATGATCGCCAGACTCTTCTCTCCTTCCGTTCGTTCATGATCTCCCAAGATGCACTGAGGATTTACCATCCTGTTTGTTTACCTGAGCGGCGCACTGGCCCGGAATCAAACAACGATCCAGAGCTGCGCACCTCTAGCGACGTTTATCCGGTCCCGGAAAAACGTCGGAGGAAAAGAGGTAAACGAGCAGGAATCCAGGTGAGAATAAGACTTCTCTTAAAGTGTGGTTTATCTGGTAAACATCGGCGTGATCTTCTAGCTTCATGTCCTTTGTTTGGTGACCTGAGCACCACTTCCGCATTCCCGCCAGGCCACGTTGGGACGCGGTTCATCCGTCCAAGTTTTTTAAGGTCGGTTTATCCTCATTCCTCAGTGGTTTCTCCTCCTGTTCCCTCCATAAGTGGTTTTTATAAACACCGTGGATCTAACCCTGCTAATTTACGTCCACAAACTCCAGCTGTTTCTGTAGTTTCTGATTCCTCCACCTCACTCAGCATGGCTCTATTAAATACCCGCTCTGTTAACAATAAGACCTTCCTGCTCAATGATCTAATTCTCTCTAAAATCCTTGATTTTCTGTTTCTGACTGAAGTTTGGCAGCAAACATCTGATTATTCTGCTCTGATTGAACTTTGCCCAAGTGGTTATTCTTTTCTTAGACAGCCCCGGCGTTCTGGTCGTGGTGGAGGCCTAGCTGTTGTTTTCAGAGACCATCTTCCATGTAGCTCTACAACCTCTGGTCACTTTGCTTCCTTTGAACTGCAGCTGATTAAAGTCGGGCATAAGGACCCGTTCTACTGTGCTGTAGTCTATCGTCCACTGGTCCAAACAGTTCTTTCCTTCAGGAGGTTAGTGACTTTCTATCCTCCACTGTGAAGCTGTCCAGACTGGTGATTGTTGGTGACTTTAACATCCAGGTTGATGATCCCTCCGATCACTTTGCCATGAAATTCTCCAGCCTTATGGACTCCTTCAGCTTTACCCAATATGTTTCTGGCCCCACACACACCAGGGGGCACACTCTAGACCTTGTTTTTACCCTGAGTCTAAATGCTGACAGTGTTTGTCCTGAGGACATTTATATTTCAGATCACCACTGCATTTTCTTTAACTTGTCAGTTTCTGCGTCCCCACCCTCCTGCTCGCCGTATGGTTAGTTCTTGTTTTCTTAATGAAAGCACAGCTCGCAATTTTTCTGCTTCTTTTGATCCACCCTGTTCTTCTGATAACGACCCAGATTCCTTAAATACTCAGTTTAACGAGCACTGCCTCTCCATCCTGGACAACATCTGTCTTGTCAGAACCAGATCAGTTCCTGCAGTGAACCCTACTCCCTGGTTTAATGACAGCCTTCGCAGCCTGAAGCGCCAATGCAGAAAAATTGAGCGCTTGTGGAAGAAAACCCATCTCCACGTCCATCTGCTGCACCTAAATGATCTTCTGACATCCTTTAACTCTGCAGTCAGAGACGCTAGGGTTTCCTATTTCTCCAACCTGGTGTCCCAGAGCAAAGGGAACCCCAAGGTGCTGTTTAACACCATCAGCAGCATCGTCTCTCCTGCCACTCCTACGGCCTCCATCCACTCTGTTGCAGACTGTGAGAACTTTCTGTCTTTCTTTGTGGACAAAGTCAGTAAGGTTAGATCTAGCATCTCTCCTTCAGCCTTATCGCCGCCTCTCCCGACTCCAACCAGGCCCATCATCCTTTGCTCCTGTTTCTTTGCCGAGTTAACCAAACTAGTTAACTCTATGAAGACCTCTGCATGCCCCCTCGACATCTTACCCTTATCTTTGTTTAAAAGTGCTTTTCAGTCCATCAGTCCAAGCGTGCTCTCTATAATTAATGCTTCTCTGGTTTCTGGTCAGGTCCCTGCTTACTTTAAGAATGCTGTAATCCACCCGCTTCTTAAAAAACCGAGTCTCGATCCCTCTCTCCATAGCAGTTCCAGACCCATCTCTAAACTTTCGTTCAGCTCCAAGATCTTGGAAAAGGTTGTGGCTAAACAACTCACAGCTGCTCTTGATGAACAGAACATCTATGATAGCTTCCAGTCAGGTTTTCGTAGAGCTCATTCTACTGAAACAGCTCTTCTTAGGGTCTCTAATGACCTTCTGACTCACAGTGATGCAGGGGACTGTTCTGTTCTGGTCCTGCTGGACCTGACTGCAGCCTTTGACACTGTTGACCATCACCTGCTACTGGAGAGGCTGAGAGACTGGGTAGGCCTATCAGGAACTGCTCTGGAGTGGTTCTCCTCTTATCTCTCTGAGTGCTCCTTTTCTGTGGCCATCTCCAAGTTTAGGTCCTCCACCACCTCTCTTACCCAAGGTGTCCCACAAGGTTCTGTGCTGGGGCCTCTGCTCTTCCTCCTCTATCTGCGTCCTCTTCAGCACATCCTGAGCTCCTTCAAAGGAATATCATTCCATCTTCATGCAGATGACATCCAACTATACATCTCCATTAAGCCCCATGAGATGTCTAAGCTGCAGCTGTTACACACCTGCTTAGACTCTATTTAAACCTGGATGGCTGGGAGCTTTCTACAGCTGAATGAAGATAAGACTGAGATCCTCATCTGTGCCCCAGACAAGCTGGTTCCCAAAGTCAGAGACTCTCTTGGTCAGCTTGCTTCCCACACCAAACCTTCTGTCAGGAATCTTGGCATGACCTTTGACCCAGCTCTCACCCTGGATTCTCATGTCAGTTCTCTTGTTCGCTCTTCCTTCTTCCATCTCAGGAACATTGCTAAGCTGAGTCCCATTCTGTCCTGCTCTGAACTCGAGACACACCTTCATCTCCTCACGCTTAGACTACTGTAACTCTCTTTTCACGTGTCTGAGCAGAACATCCCTGAACCGTCTACAGGTGGTTCAGAATGCCTGTGTTCGGCTTCTGACCAAGTCCTCCAAACACACCCACATCACCCCGCTTCTCCTCCAGCTTCACTGGCTGCCAGTCAACTTCAGGGTTCATTTAAAGATCCTGGTTCTGGTCTATAGGGCCTTACATGAACAAGCACTATCTTACATTGGTGATCTTCTTAGTCCCTACACCTCCAGCAGGTCCCTGAGGTCCAGTGATCAAAGCCTACTGGTTGTGCAGCACACCAGGATAAAGACCAAAGGTGACAGATCATTTGCTGCTGTGGCCCCCAGACTCTGGAACTCTCTCCCCCTGAGCCTGAGATCAGTTGACTCAGTGAACTCCTTCAAAAAGCAGCTGAAGACTCACTTGTTCAAGCTGGCTTTTGTATGACCTTCTTCACCACTCTCTCTTTATTCTGCTCCCCCCACCTATTCTACCTTCCTCAGGATCCACTGATTTCCCTCTTTCCTATTCACTCTCTCTCTTTCTTAACATTTTTTCTTTTAAATCGCAATTGCTTCTTTTTGCTCATTTTAAATATATTTTTAAACATTTTCTAAATGCTTTTTTATATTTTTACATGTTTTTAATTTTTGTTTTTGTGAAGCGCCTCGTGATTTTTATCTTGAAAGGCGCTATAGAAATGATATTTTCTTCTTCTTCTTCTTCTTCTTCTTCTTCTTATCAGTTGTGAGGACATAAAGTCAGAGGACCGACTGAGATGGTTTGGACATGTCCTCCCTGATCTGTGAAAGCTGCATCCCATTTGACAGAAGACAGGAAACGGGACAGAAAATCCCAGAAACACCTCGTCCACAGTTTAAGGTGTTTTGATTCTCAGATCCTCACAATGCTGCCAATCAAATGTCTCACTGCAGCAGCGCAGGTAGCTAGCCTCTAGCTAGCATCTAGCTTAGCATTTGAGTTGCATTTACAAGAAAGCCCACTCAGAGTTCCATCAGTAGCCTTTATGAGCTGAAGCTCACCACCGTTGTTTTCCTGCCTCTCCTTCGTTCCTGCAGCTGCTGTCTTTGTGTCAAAAGTCCATGTGTAGCCTGTACCACTGCAGAAGAGCGCTAATCGCCTCAGACCTGCACGTTTATTATTACTGCTGCTCGCTTTGTGAATCTGATGCTAAAAATGAACCAAAGCAGCAGAAAATCATCTACAGAAAACTGGACCAGAACATCTGGTGTGTGCTCGTGAACCTGGGCCTAAGAGTAAAAACTGGAAACCTCTCTCCAGCCATCACAATTCATCATGCAGCCAAGATGGAGCTGTGTCATTCAGATTCAGAGATATTCAAGGAGAACGATGATGAGTAGCAACAGAACACCCAGAAGGTTAGGAGGGTTCATGCATCTTCACCAGATGGTTTAAGCCTGCGAGCTGCTTCCTCCTACAGGAAAGAACATTTTAAACCTGGAGGCTCAAAAGAAGCAGAAAGGAGAAAGACCCTTTTAGAAGATGTGTCGTTCTGGTGAGTCAGGCTTCACCCAACACAGAACATGCATGGAGTTAGGCAGGAAGCTCAGCCAACGCTGTGTTGTTTTAACCTAAATCACTTAGGTTAAAACAACTCATTATTCATCTGAATTCATTCAGGCAAAATTTATTCACATTAATAATTAGTGTCTTATTAGAAACGGACATTGAGGCACATTTTGCTCATTTAATAATTGTTCATAGATTTTAGATAGAAAACATTATAATTGTTCAGTTGTGAGTGGGCTGATTGATGTCATTCAGGTGATCAGCAACATCTTCCTACCCTAACCCTTTTTAAAAAGCAAGCACTGAAAAAAACAACTAAACCTAAATATTTCTAAAAATATGAAGAAGTTTGAATGAAAAGTTTACATTTTTGTCATGCTTTTTTATTATTATCATTATTATTGTTAAAATACTATATTATTATTGTTAATATTATTATTATTATTATTATTATTATTATTATTATTATTATTATTACTATTATTGTTAAAATTATTAATAGTATTATTATTGTTATTATTATTATTATTAACATTATTGTTATTATTATTACTATTATTGTCAAAATTATTATTATTATTATTATTACTATTATTTATTATTGTTAACATTGTTCTTGTTGTTGTTATTATTGTTACCATTGTTGCCTAATCATAAATCAAAACCCACTGCTCCAGATATATAAACATGTCGAGGAGAAGCCTTCATCGCTCCTTTCTGGGATTGGATGTCGTTGCTTTTGGAAGCATCGAGAGGAGCCAGTTGAGGCGGCTCGGGCATCTGGTCAGGATGCCTCCTGGACACCTCCCTGGTGAGGTTTTCTGGGCACGTCCAACCGGGAGGAGGCCTAAAGGAAGACCCAGGACACTGTGGAGGGACTATGTCTCTCACCTAGCCAGGGAACGCCTTGGGATTCCCCCGGAGGAGCTGGCCCAAGTGGCTGGGGGGAGAGAAGTCTGGGCCTCTCGCCTTTGGCTGCTGTCCCCGTGACCCGACTCCGGATAAGCGGATGAAAATGGATGGATGAACTGATGGATGGATGGATGGATGGATGGATGCTTTTGGAAGTTAAAGGATGAAGTGACCTTCGTCTTTTTGATGATTCAGGAGAAAGTCTTTAGGAGGTGCACACCTCTGCAAGTATAAATGATTCACAGTTGCAGTAGGAAACATTGAATTTACTTCCTGCCAGAAACCATTAAATATGTCCAGCAAAGTCCATCTATGCATGATTTTCATAATGTTTTACGTATATTTAACCTTCCCACACAACCTGTTCACACATACAGTATAAATAAATCTAACGGAGTATGAGACACATCACTTCCTAGGTTATGAGGTTAGGGTTATGGCATTAACGTTGGCAAGATAAAGGTGAAGTGTCGGTTTGGTGAAATCAGTGAGGATCAGAACTTTCGTGCTTCCCCTCCAGATGTATGAGGATGAGCTAACCGGGTCAGACTACCGTATTTTCCGGACTATAAGCCGCTACTTTTTCCCCACGCTTTGAACCATGCAGCTTATAATGAGGTGCGGCTTTAGTCAACCAGAAAGGACGGATGCTGGAAAGTCTAATGAAGGAATGGTTAAAGGAGTGCTACGGAAAGTGCCCAGGAGGATTTTTTTCACAGTAAAACGGCGCTGCTTGTTTTCCCAGCTTCACCCCGGGATGATGACAGCAACACGGACAGCGACACTGACATCGCCACAGAAAAGGTATGTGACGAAGCTCTTCTGAGGCTGTTCAACTCCGACACTGAAGAAGATGACTTCAGTGGTTTCAGTGCGCAGGAGGACGATTAATAAACTAATCAATGACTTTTCTGTTTTGTTTGATACTGATCAGTTCAGTTATGTTCAGTTAAACTACATTTTCAATTCAGTAGATATCTGCGGCTTTTAGCCCGGTGCGGCTTATTTTGAGGTGCGCTCTATAGTCCGGAAATTACGGTACATGTTGGACTGGGGGGATCACAGACAAATTGATCTATTAATTATTTTCCTGTTTCAGCTACCCTCTCTTTATCTCTATCCCCATTTAAAATCATATTACCCTGCACTGAAAATCTTCACTCCCCAAAATGGAGGAGCACGTGAGCCAACTGTAGATGAGGCAGCTGCTGAGCACTGAGCCTTGAGGTGTGTCTGGAGCAGCATTTCACTGCTTTATGCAGGGGTGGGGGTGGTTGGTAACGCTGCTGCTGTACAGGTCCAGGTGCTGAACCCCATCCGGCCGAAGGGGCCATAAATCAGGATGGCTGTCGGGCTGCCCGGAAGGGTTTTCATAGGTTCTGCTGTGGGCTTTCATTGGGTCAAGTACATTAACCTGGCAGACCTCCATTTCCCACTCCCTGGAGGATTTGGGGGATAACTGCCCTGACGCTGCAGCTGCTTTCTCACTCCTCACCAATAGCTCAGACAAATGTCGGGGGCTAATAAAGTCATGGCGGGTGTAATTTTGTACATTTAGCCAAGTCAACAGAGCTGCTGATGTCCCATAAAGCAGAGGCTGCAGCAGCATGTGCTGCATATCTACTCTGGTAGGAGGGAGTCATGCAGCATGGTGTAGCAACACATTCTCATAAGAAATGTAAACATTCACAAACACACAAACAATGGGAAAAGATTCTCTGACCCAGCCAGGATGCTGGAGGTCCCTTATCACCTCCAGCATAATCAACATCAGTCTGTCAGAACCGGGACGCGGTTCCTTCACCTCCATCACCTCAGATCCAGGTGTGGTCCGTAGCATAAACAAACACCGTGTTGTGTCTCTGACATCCAATAAAGACATTCTGAGTTTCAGGTACATCCTGAGAGTCTGCTGAAGACAACCAAGCAGGTCGCCCACCTTTTGGGTGGAGGTCTGTCAACACCAACAAACCGTTAAATGTCAAATAGAAGAGAGATTTTTCATTTGGGTTCAGCGGGTTGGCAACAGCTTAACGGATGTAACCATGAAGCTGTCGACTTTCAACTGCTGCAGATCAACAAACAAAAATGGCTTCCCCTCACTGGGTTGACCGGTGTCATAAAAACACCTCGTGATGGAATGATCTCTTCTCGAAATCTGGATGAACGGAAATGCGTTCCTTTCAGGAAAAGCTCGGTCCTTAAATTCAACGACTGTTGTTATGCAAATCATGTCAACTGGGTCAAAGACTTGGGTCTAAATGAACGAACGCTGCTGTGAACGTTCATGATTTCATTCCTCAGATGAAATCACAAACGGGATTATCTGGCAGCAGCAGATTTACGCCTCCACACAGATTACCGCTATCACGGAGGGGACCGTTTGACTCTCGGCTCCAGAGCTTCCCGGCTCGGATCCTGTCAGTCAGCTGGAGTGATGCTACACCATTCAAGTGTTACTAAACACAGATGCGTTTGAGTGCCTAGCAGGAGGTGTTGGTAATGTGAGCGCTGCTGAAAGACAAAGCCTGTGAGCCAAAAACACAACAACCAATAAGATGAGCAGGTTTTCACTCTAAATGTAACCAATAAAGATTTAATCCAAAGGGTAAACATGGCAAATGTCCTGTATTAATACAGCACCTCAGCCCCCCAAGGGGCTTTACACAGTCATTAACACGCTTCCCCCTACTTTATTTTGGATGCTGCAACCATGAGAATACTGAGAATACTCTAACCGTTTTACAAACAATGCAAAATCTGTTTAAATAAAACTAACTAACCAGAAAACCTCTCCTCGTGTCACGTTGTGGGAAGGATGTTGGAAACCAAATTGCAGAAAACCCAGGATGACACGAGGCAGGAGATGATGTAAAATAAAATCCTTTATTTTAAGGTGAACCAAAAACCATGTAAATCCAAAGGGGTGGGGAGCCAAAATCCAAAAACGTTCATAATCCAAAAACTAGTGATCCAAATCTGAGACACAAGAAGTACAAGTAAAACTAGAGATGAGGAACTAGAGACTGACAGAATACTCACACTGACAGCAAACAATGGACCGACAAACACAGAGTGACAAGACAAGGCTTATAAACAGGAGGGAGGTAATCAGGGAAACAGGTGACAGGTGAGAGGAGTGTGAGCTGAGGAGAAACTGGTGGAATCATTTAACAAAATGGGAAGGGAAGGAACTTGACCAGAGGGCAGATAAACACTAACACAAAACTAAACCTAAAGCCTGAGGGCCAAAAACAAACAACTAATAACCAGACGGATGAGGAGGACTAAATAAAGATTGATTAGGAATGGGGAATGATTAGAAGGACACCTGGGGAAGTCTACAGAGGGCTTGAGGTAAAACAGAAATGCAGACAATGGACACATGAGGGTGCTAAGAGAACACAAAAGGAGAACCTGGAGTGGGAACTGGAGGAGCTGGGCAACAAAGGGACACAGAACATGACACCTCGCAGAAACATAAAATAATGAGGATTTATCACAGAGAAATAAAATGCTGATCTGATGGTTTTATGACTAACTCACCTCAGCAACATTACCAAAAGGCTAAAACTCACCCCACCGTTTCCCCAGAGTCAGAACCTTCTAACGTATCATGAGCAGTGTTCGTTTTCAAAAGACATTTTATTTTAGTCACAATTTAGTTGTCCAATTTGTTTGAGTTTTGGATTTATTTTAGTCGACTAGAATAAATTTCTTCTGATGCAGTTTTTTCAACAGGGAACGTAAACTACACCTGAAACTGTTAAGACACATGGCAAACTCTCATTTCACACTTTGGATCAATAAAACTCTACATGTATAATTGTTTTAATAACAAACTTCATAGAAAATACCAAAATGAACACCCAAAGCTGGAAATATCGGTGCAGCAGCGCCACAAGACGGTTAGTCGACCAGGCTGGTTTGGTTTGGCTCCAGCGACCCACTCCTCTCCCTTTAATTAATGTAGGAGCCAATCATGCTATTGTTTCTTTGTATGGGTGTAGTTTTGGTTTGGCTCATATGGGGTCACTGCTGTTAACTCTGTTGGGTATGCTACATAAGGAAGTGCTTCACTGTTGATGCTGCTGCTAACCCAAAAGAGCTTATGGCGCTCGACCGCGGTGGCGGGTGTGTGTGAACGCAATATTAAATCCATCAAAGAACATCAGAACAATGGCGTTCAGACAGTTAATTCAGACCAAATTATCACCATGATAACATGGACATCAGCAAGCATGTCCACCAGGTATCTCCAGGCCAAACACCTCAGTAGCCATAAGCTTCTTTAACATTTAGCATGATGAGCTTCACCGTTATGACATGTGTTGTCCCACCCGTGTGTGAGTAGCATGTGAACCCGGTGACCCCGCCAGCACCATAGACCGGTAGGGATCCGGACCGTTTTAGGTTCTGGAATCAGCTCTGGTGTAAAGTGAAATCTGGCAACATGAACAGCAGCATGGAGACTGTTAGTTAACAATCATATGTAGCTACAGCTTTTGTAAGTACTGCTCTCTGTGAGCCCTGCCAGGTTTGCTAAAACATTCCCACAAGTGAACTGGCCTTGAACCAGTACAAACCAGACCAAACCGGTAAAAAAAAACCCTCAGTCTTCATTCATTACTCCTGTAATTCATTGTTGCGGTCCTCCACGGTGGACCCACGTGGGTCAATGGATGCCGTTATCTTCAATTTTGGCTTTGTTATCATCCACAAAAATGTATTTGTCACCAGAAAACCAAAGTGTTCTGACAATGGCATTAACACTGGTAGTAACAATCTGAGATGGTGCTGCTTGAATACCAGGCTCCACAGCAGATGGACACGTAGGAAGAGACAGATGTCACGGTACAAAACGCCAAGAGCTATATCTCTGTTCTTGTTTCCACATGACAGACGAGAAGTGAAGGCAGCCTCCTTTTTGTATCTTTTAGGAATCCACTGGAAATACCAAAACACAGTCATGAACGTATGTGTGAGGTTTTCATCGTCTCAGCTTCCCAGCTGTCTGAAGCTTCTGAATAATGCCGTCATCCAGGGGCACCGTAAAGCGGTGAAAGATTAGGGAGATTCCAAGGGCCCACGGCTGTCAGGGGCCCAAAAATGTTTCAGAGTTAAATAAAAAAAAAAAAAAGTATTTTTTCTCATTTAAGACATTAAACAATATTTTAGTCTTTATGAAATTAAATTTATTCAGAGGTCCCTACTTTATTTTGGCTAATTAATTTGACCACCCCCCCTCCCCCCCACCCCCAACGGCATAAAATGGTACAGTCCACCTGGCCGGGGGGTGGGGGGGGGGCACGTAGCAGGCAAGGCTAGTCACGCAGCAGTCAGACAGCAGAGTGTGCCAAGCCTGCAGTAAAAAATATGTCTGCAAAAACAAAGTCTGGGTCACAGAAAAGGAAAGAAAGAAAGGAGAAAGAGGACAGGGCATCAGTATGTCACACAATTTTTCTCAAAGAAAGGTGGGTTTAGTTAGTGAGTGGTTAAGTTCAACCTGTTTGCTAGCTCTGATATCCACAGTGAGAGGAACTATGTTTCATCTAATTATGGTAAATGGGTTGTTGTTCTTGTCCCTACCAGAATCAGCAGCTGATGATATGTCAGCAACAGAGCCCTGCACTGAAGCCCTAGGCCCGCGGGTCGGCCCAGCCAACGACTGTGTAATTATCTCGGACACAGGCCGGGCCGGGCGCCTTTATTCTTAATCAAATTCATAAAAAAACTGAAACACTTGAACGCAGCAGCACCTGCCTGCTTCTCACGCACCGATAGCTCAGTTAAGGTCTGTGTGGTTTATAAATGCGCCTATGTAAACGAATTCTAAAACTGCTGATTGAAACATGTGCCCCTTTTCTAATATGCCATTTTATGTCCACTTTGATATGTCAGAAACCATTCGTTTGTTCTCATGAAAACGGCAGCATTCTCTTTTTCTGTGAATAAATTCGCTCTGCAGTTTAAAAAATAGAGCATTCATTGCTGGTTTTTTTTCTAACTGCAGAGCGCATTTTCAGAGCGGCAGATTAAATTTACAAACGCTTTATTAATTGGGAACGTTAATTTAATCTGCCGCTCTGAAAATGCGCTCGCAGTTAGAAAATTAGAATGCTGCTTTTTTTTCTAATTGCACAAGAGCGCATTTTCAGAGCAGATTAAATTTACAAACGCATCCAATTAATATAGTGTTCGTAAATTTCATCTGCCGCTCGAAAAATACTCTCTGTTAGAAAAAAAGCTGCATGAATGCAGTTTCTCTTTCTTTCTTTTTTTTTTTTTTTTTTTTTTTTACTGCAGAACGCTTCCCACAGATAATTAGAAGGCTGAGCATTCTATCACGCTAAAACATTATGAAAGGTTAAAAAAGAAGTCGGGCTCGGGCTCGGGTCGGACCAGAGAATCCTGAAAACCTTCTCGGACCGGGTCGCACACGGGCTCAGATTTTAGGCCCGTGCAGGGCTCTAGTCAGCAGGTGTCCCCTCACAACCCAATGAACCTCAACAAGGTGAGCAATGTAGCATGTTAGCTAGCAGCCTCATTTAAGGGGGTCTGTGGGAATCACTTAAGGCTCTCTTCTCTGTCAGTACTATTACAAAGGAATATAAAAAGGCTATTTTTGGTGATAAACACATTGTTTTTCCACATAATGATAATTATATATATATTAATCAGTAAAAATGTATAGATGGTTTTGGATGCTGGGCAGGTTGAAGTATTGTTATTTAGTCTGTTAATGTAACATAAATTACTGTGATATTATTACTGTGAAGCACCTTTTTGAAGGCACCGTACAAGAAAAAAAACCTCTTCATCTACTAAATACCTTGAAATGAAATGTTTTGAATCTGACTGAATTATGGGAGGTTTTACAAGACGTAATTTGTTTATGTAGCTTTTTAATTATATCACTGTAAATAATAAATTTTGCTGTGTACAATCAAGGCTGAATATATTTGCAGCTGTTTTTTTGTTGTTGAGAAAAATGGGGTTCTAGAGACTTATATACGTATTCATCCAAAGTTGTCCAACTTTAAAATTTTATGTAAACCTAACTGACTCCGGATTGATGTGCTTATTCATTTTGTGTCTATGATGAAGCCATGGAGACTTAATAAAGAAGTCACCTTGTGAGCAGTGAATCCTTAATTTTTGTCAGTCATACAGAAATACTTGATTTCAAGAGGAAAGACAGCTGAAAAGGAAGTTATGTAAAGCTTTGACACAACATGGAAATTTAATTAGATATCCAAATTTGAATTTTATCATCAAATAAAATCTTAGAATAAATACACAAATTTTAAGGGAGTAACAGGGAAAAGGAGATTAACACCTTTCAGCATGTGCATTTCCTGCTTTTTCCAGCAGTGATATTGCTAATTCTGTTGAAGGAAATTTACTGTTTAATGTGAGACAACTAGTGAAAATGATATGTAAATAAGTAAGAATGCATGTAGACCTACATAATTAAGCAAAACTGAAACACCAGTGTTGGGAACGTTACTTTAAAAAAGTAATTAGTTATAGTTACTGATTACTTTGTCAAAAAAGTAACTCAGTTACTAACTGAGTTACAAGATCATAAAAGTAACTAATTACCAACAAAAGTAACTACTTAGTTACTTTTTTCATTAAAGAATGCAAGAATTACTACAATAGTAAAATATAAATGACTAATGACTGAACATAATAAAATGTATGTCCAAATGTTCTATATAAACCTGAATAATTTAAACAAATAAGCACTTAACAGGAGGAACTACTAATAGGAACATTACACTAATCTAGACTATGAAAAGGTCACTGTGTGATATTTAACAAAAACCCAATCAGCTAAAATTTAAAATTGCAAATAGAAACACCTGTAAAGTTCCCCGAGCCTTTAAATGGTCTCTCAGTCTAGTTAAATTACAGAAATAAATGTAATTTTGCACAGCATTCTAATTTTTACAGCTTCACATAATTGTGTCTTTTTTAGCATTTCTGTTGCTGGTAATCTAGTAATGGTTAAATAAATAAATAAATATCCTTTAAAATGACAATAGAAGAGGCACAAGCCTGATGGAGGACTTACATTTACTAACTTGGGTCAGACCCAACCACAGAAGAGCTGAAGCTGGGCGGTAAACACACACAGGTAGTTCTAATAACACCTGAGCTCCATGACGTCTGAGACTGATGCATCAGCGTTACAGCGGGACTAAAGACATGATCAGAAACAGGTTACAGCTGGATGATCTAGGAAGGTAGAAGATCAGGACGTCTGAGCGGTGAACAGGTGAGCGGACCTTCGGGACGTCCCGCTGTCACGCTAAGGGCACGGCTGCAGACCCGCAGATTCGCTGCTGCAGCAACAAATCTGCGGGGGGTCTGCAGCCGTAGATATTCATCACGTCTTCCTCGTTCTTCACGGCCGTGATGCTCTTAAACATCTGCCTCTTTAGCTCCTGATCAGCTGATGACAGCTTCAACACACCGCGCTGCTTAACGCACACATTTTCTTACCAGTAACAGGAACAACGTTTTGATAAAAGAAGACGTAATTAATTAGTTTGCTTGTTACAGAAAGACATATTTTTTTATTAACGCGGTTATTTTAAATGGAGTTATTCCCGTTGTGTCTACAGAATGCAGTGACTGAGACCGTGAGGGTCTCCGCCCACCCGGCCTATCATCATCGTGTTTGTAAGTGTGTTACCGACACCTCTCTCTCCCTGGCTGCAGCTGAAGTGTGGCGGTCGGAAAGCCTCACACTGCTGCTCAACGTTCGACAAGCACATAGTAACGCACAGCGTTCCGTCCCCAGTAATGGTAACGGCGTTGCAACGGCGGGAAAAGTAATTAATTAGATTATTCCGTTACCTATAAAAGAACGCCGTTAGAAACGCCGTTATACTTAAACGGTGTTACTCCCAACACTGTGAAACACTAATATAAAGTATACATATTATATTTTTTCTCCCTTCAAATCTGGGAGGGTGGAACCCCAGCTCCAGCTATGGATGAGCCCCCAGGGGGCCCAACTTGATATTTTTCATGGGGCCCAAAATCTCTGGCAGCCCCCCTGCCGCCATCAGTGTTCTGTGGCAAAAGAGTCCAAAACATACATGAAGGTGGCAAAAGATGAGAAATCAACAGCTTGCATCAGTCCAGATGTGGAGGTAAAGCTAGTAGCTGAGGCCTAGTCCACACGTAGCCGGGTTTTTTTTAAAAACGAATATCTGCCCCTCCAAAAACTTGCATCCACACCACCTCGTTTAAAAAAAACTCTGTCCACACGTACCCCGATAAATATGTTAAGGACATGCCAGACCTGTAGGCGGCAGTACTTCCCCCGTTCTTAACCTCATCCTTCGTCTGTGGTCTTCCGCAAGGAGCAGTAATTCCGCTTGCAAAAACAAACAAGCAAAAAGCGCTTGGACAATTGATAAAGCGAGCGCAGCTCTGAGGGCATCCATGCTGTCGGCTAGTGTAAACACAGGTCGCACACGTGATGTCAGCATTTTTTTGTCGTGGAAAGTGACGTTGCGGACCTAAAAACTCCGGTTTTGTCTGTCCACACGCAGACACCCAAAACTTTGGCCGGAGTTTTTAAAAAGATCCGTTTTCGTGTGAAAAAACTGTTTTCGTGTGGATGACAGGCCAAAACGTAGACAAATATCTACGTTTTGGCAGATCCCCGGCTACGTGTGGACAGGGCCTAAGACTAAAGTGAATGCTTACCAGAAAGCTGATGAGGATGAAAGCTTAAGCACATCAGTGTGAGAGTCCATCTTACCTGTGATGCACTATGTAGGTGATGATGGAGGCGAAGAGGCAGAGCAACATGACAGCTGTGCAGGCATACACGACCGGATGCAGAAACTCCCCAGGGTACGGGGGGAAAGACAGCCCCTTCTTCAGATCCTGCAGGTGTGACGGAGACAAAAGGGACCTTAAATACAAAAAATGGTTATCATGAAGTGTCACCGTGTTTCTAATAGTCAGAATAATATCCACAATAAGAAAAACACAAATCTATGTTGAAACATTGTCTGAATTACTGGTCAGAGAAACCATCTTCTAAGGTCTCCAGGCCTTTCTGAGCATTTAGGTGCAGCAACAATACTGCAAGCATAAAAAGCACCACAAAGTGAATAAAAGTCTAGGAAAACGAAAACATGAAGCTATGTGATAATGTTGTATAGCGACTTTCAGAGTCAGGGGATTCAAAGCACTTTGCACTACAAAGTATCATTCACCCATTCACACACTGGTGGTGATGAGCTACGACGTAGCCACAGATGCCTTGGGTCGCACGGACAGAGGCGAGGCTGCCGAGCACAGGCGCCACCGGTCTCTCCACCACCAGCAGGAAAGGTGGGTTAAGTGTCTTGCCCAAGGACACAACAGCTATTTAATTGGCTTTCTAGCACAGAAGTAATTTTGGTAACTTGTTAGTCTGTTATCAACACCAGTCTCAGATCATTTCTCAGCCTCTGTAGAATAAATGGTGACCGTCACACCTAGAGCCTGAGGGTCTGCTATGTGCAGGAACAGGTGGACCATCAGTCAGGAGTGATGTTATCATTTAGGCTTCATCAAGCTGATGAACAAGCAACAAGGAGGAGCTCATCTCCATGACCACACCATCTCAGTGTGACGTTGTGATCCAAACTTGCTGTCTGGCTCTATCATCGTCTCAGACAGCAGCCCAGCAGGATGTTTGTCTGGCTGGTAAGTCTGGACCTGTGAGCGATCTTGGCCTTATAAAAAACATGCAGGTTTAAGCAGCTTTTCAGAGTTTTCATTCAATGTTTTCCACAACAGAATGACAGTAAAATTACCAGTAAAAGTTTTTAGATCTATTTATGTTTGTTTTAAATTAATTTTCCACTAAAATCAGCATCTCATTGAAAAAATATCCATATTTGTTGCTATTTATTTCATAATTCAGAAACAATTTTTTTTTAAACATAACATGTCTCTTCTAATTTTAGGTGAAAAAATAAACATCAGATTTAATCTGTAAAAAATTCAGATCTAATCTAATAACGGTTTTTTAGAGTTACTTTTTGGCTCAGATGTCTGAAAATAAGTGATGAAAGCTTCCATTTATTCTCATTATTTCTTCACTGTGCTTTAAGGGCTCAGCATGTAGCAGGTATCTGAAACCGCAGCACCATGTCTGTGTTACGCCTGGGACACACCGGCCGCGGAAGCGCCGCGGAAGCGCCGCGAAGCGCTGCGAAAATGGGACCGCCTTCATTCGGCGCCCTTGTTAAGCTATTCTATAGACCACATGGGCCGCCGAAGCGCAGCGAATCGCCTCGCGCCGGCGCTCCAGCCCGCGCCGTGCAGCGATCATTTCGGTGTCGGCTCTATTTTTTTCGCGAGCCGCGGTGAATCGCGTCAATTCTGGCAGGAAGTCAAACCTAGACATAAGAGGCAGGCCAGTAAAGTTAACAAAATAAAGCATTTCAAAATAAAATTCCGCAATAGTCAAATGTGTTCGTAATCAGACACTGCAGAAAAAACACACGAACACGCACACACATACACACACATCGAACATGTGTGCGTGTGTGACCACGTGAAGGGGGGTGTGGTTTTGGGTGTCTTTTCACCGGAGCAAACAGGACAGAGAGGCAGAAAGTCTGAGGCAAGCAGTTAGGATGGATGACTTTAAATTAATTATGGAAGTTGAGAAACACAAGGAGCTGTACGACCCCCGAAAAACATGATTATTTACGTACCCATTTAGGAAGAAACTGCTAGGATACAGCTGCAGATTTGGAGCGGGTTCCAAGAGATTCAACTGGCAGAAACTGATACCATAGGTTCACACACACACACACACACACACACACACACACACACACACACACACACACACACACACACACACACACACACACACACACACACACACACACACACACACACTCAAACGTAGAGGAAAAGAGCTGAGAAGAGGCAGAAAGGAAATGGAGGACACCAAGTGTTTAAAAGAAAATCTACAGCTGAGCCGAGGCGCGCCTCGACTGGGGCGTGTCTGATCTGAACTGAGGAGCGGCGAGCAGCGGCCGAATTTCATGAGCGATTCGCTTCTCGGCGCTTCGCGGCGCTTCCGCGGCCGGTGTGTCCCCGCCTTTTGAACCTCCATTGTGTTTATCATGGACCTGTCTAATTACTGGAAAACCTGCTTTTGACCTCTTCATATCAGACTCCGCACTGAGACATGAAGAATGACTCAGAAACAACAAGAATACCTCTGAACACATTTAATTCACAAGTTTACTGCATTTTCTCCTCCGTACTTGCTCACGCTTGTTTTGGTGGTTTGGGCGCCCTCCACACACATTCCAGATCTGCGATAAAGGCCCACCTCCATTTGATTGACAGCAACAGGCAGATTTCTCCACAGTTTCTTCAGTCAGATTGAAACTTGAAACGGGAAACTGTCAATAATGCAGGACATCAGTCTCAATTTGCGCGACACGTGAAAAGTGATGAAAATGCGGGACTGTCCCGCACAAAGCAGGACATCTGGTCACCCTAGCCTTAAGTGAGCATTAAAAGCCTGCCTGACTAACAGTAGTAGCGTTGGAAGGCAGGACACTGGAATGACGACTTAGTGCCCTAGACCTGGATTCAAACCACCCACCTTGGGGCTTCCAGTCCTACACAGATGTTCCTGTACACGATGCCAGTCACTTGGTTGTGGTGTTCCATGTCCGCTTTCCCTGCCAGCATCTTACACCCTGCAGTTATGGTGGACTGTCTCAGGGGCCTCTTTGCATAGCCTACACCTTGGGTCTTGTCTGTTGTGGTAGATCTTGGTCTCTGTTGCTCTGGTGTTCAGGGCCTGTTCCTGTGCAGCCACGATGAGTCTCTGTGCTGTCCTTCAGACCAGCTCTTTCTAGACATTGGTAGGAGTTCTTGATGTCAACCGCTTCAGTTATCTGTCGGTGGTACATCCCATGTAGGGGCTTGTCCTCCCACCATGGTATTTCCTCTCCTCTGTTCGCCATTGTCTGAGACATATACTGAGCATGCCATCTATTAGGGCCTTGTCCTTGATGTACTTATGGATCTTGGATGTTTCATCTTGGACAGTGGCTCTCACACACTCTCTTCCTTACAGCTAGTGTACAGTCTCAGGGTGCTGGATTTGGGATGGAACCGTCCATGCATGGTTAGGAGCTTCTGTATCTTAATATCTGCAGCCTGTATTTCTTCCTTTGACCTGGTGGTGTGGATCAGTGAGTCGATGTCTCTCTCGCTCTTGGCGTACAGTTCAATGTCATCTATGTAGAGCAGGTGGCTGCTTGTGGTTCCATTCTTGAGTCGGTATCTGTAGCCAGCCTTGTTGATTATTTGGCTGAAGGGGTTCAGACCTATGCAGAACAGCAGTGAGGACAGGGCGTCTCCTTGGTATATATCACATTTGATGGAGACTTGTGCAATTGGCCTCAAGGGTGGATTCCCTCAGCCCCATTGAGTTTGCAATGAAGGCTCTCAGAGTCCTGTTGATGTTGTACATCTTCAAGCATTCAATGATCCATGAGTGCAGCATTGAGTCATAGGCTTTCTTGTAATCAATCCAGGCCGTACACAGGGTGGTGTGCCAGGTCTATTGGAAGCTGGTATTTGGCTCCTCTGGTATCCCTGCCAATGTCCTTCAGTGCTGTGCTCATGTATAGGTTCATGTGCCCACGTATGTTAGTCGCTATGATAAGTAAGTAAAGTAAATTTTATGATAACACGGTACAATAAGGGTCATTTTATTAATGTTAGTGCATTTTCAAGCATTGATAAACCATTACATAAAGTGTTAACCCTTCTACTGCAGTTGTGTCGGCGCCGGAGCAAAATGGCTTCCATATTTTGAACTACTGTGACTTTTCAACCGTTTACACAATCAACAAAATTCCAACGGATTCTGAACGCTGAGGCTCTACACTTTCCAGTGGTATACAACACATTACGGTAATTAGCGATGGGTACCGAATTCGGTACTTTTTAAGGTACCGACCAAATTCCACAGTACCAACTGAGCACCGATTCACGTCATTTGAAATGGTGCCTCGTTTCGGTACCCGTCCTTCATAACGAGAACTTGCCTAGACAGCTGTGCATGCGCAAGAGCGTTATGTCATTGGTCGCGTGAGCCAGTTGTAAACAGAGCAGCATGGTAGAAAGAACGCACGCTAAAGCTTGGGTCCATTTCACTAAATGTGATGGGTAACTGGGTGAAGATGAAACCAGCAACAACGATCAAAGTGAGACATCCTCATCTTAATCTGCTCCAGTAGGTAAAGAAAATGTCTAAGATAATGTTAGCTTGATATGTTAGCTTCCGTTTCGCTAATGGTGCGTTCGCTTTCTCCTCGGAACTCCGAATTTCCGACTAGAAGAACATGAACGCGCTCTAAAGTTTGGCTTCACTTTACTAAATGCGATTGGTGATTGGGTCAAGATGAAACCAGTGACAACGATCTAAGTGTGAGGCATCATCATTTTAATCTGCTCCAGCAGCTAAATAAACTGTTTAAGATAACATTAGCTTGATATGTTAGCTTCCATTGCCACCTTTGTTATTAACTAATGGTGTGTTCGCTTTCTCCTCGGAAATTCTAACCTCCCAGTAGGAAAAATCAAATGAAAAAAGACGGCAAAAGGAATGAAGATACACAGTAAATTTAGTTCACAGTAAAGATGTTTGCTTCAGTTTAATTATCAGCTTATAAAACTACAAGGACGATGTTAAAATACAAACAGTTGTATGTTATTTATCGTGATATTTATCAAATATAGTTATATATTGAGAAAAATATATATTTTATTATAAAAGAGAATTAAAATATTAAACACTCAAAAGTGTCTAAAATTGGTACCGTTAAGTACCGGTATCGATTCGCAGGTACTGGGAATTAGTACTGAATCAATTCAAATGTCAAAGGTACCCATCCCTGTAATGTTACGCAAGTCCCTGCCCAAGAACCAGGAAATGATCACACTTCCTCGAGGAGCGTATTTTCTACTTCTATCTCTCCTACTTAAATAAATAATAAATCTTTTCGGTAAATATCACTTTCTGTTTGTATATAGTAATTTTAGGATATATTGAGTCATTTTTGATATTGTTTTGCCGTGTTTGTATTCGTTTTACCACCCGTAGTCTGTTTTTTTCAGCTGCGTTTTTCATGAAGGCTTTTTATTATTTTATGTTAGAGTCGTTTTTCTAAATAATGAAAGAAATCAGGAAATCTTCCAGAACGAGGAAATTTCCCTCAAGATCTGAGCCCACCTCGTTTTTCCGTCACAAACGCAGTATCTCTGCACTAAATATTTTTCACTAAACACGTTCCAGTTTTTGTTGTCCAGTATTTCTGCTAATACTATTACTATACAGTACTATTATACTACTTCTGCTACTTCCAGGAAAACAAAACCTCCATGTACATCCGTGGTTGAGGATTCAGGTGTGGATGATTTCCCATCACAGTTGCAGTGAGTTTATGTACAGTTCAAATATATTTCTAGCTTTAGTTCTGTATTTTATTTTATTTTATTCAGTTTTCATTTTCTAGTATTCACTGCTTGAATAAATGTTATATAATTTGATATATTTTTAATTTGAGAGATTCTTCTGATGAAGAGTCATCCACCATCACCAGCAACAGGCAATGTCAGAGACAAGATCTTGCTGGAGATGCTCCACATCTTCTGGACTCCTGGACCAAGTCAGACCCAGGTACCGTCAACCCATGCCACCCAGATTTATCCCAGAAGAACCCCTGGCTATCAGCTACCCCTCAGGGATGAAACAGGTACACTCAGTGCAAAAATACACACTCCCTGGTGTCATGTTCTGTGTCCTTTTGGTCCCCAGCCCCCTCCAGGTCTCTCTCATGTTTCTCCGAGTCACTCCACTGTAGTTTTCTATAGGTTCTGATTTTCACTTCATTAGTCTCCTTTAGTGTGTGTGTTTCCTTCTCCACTTAGATCATTCGTTTACTTATTTTTAGATTACCCTGTGTCTTTGTTCTACGGTGTTTAAGTTTAGTTTAGGTTAGTCTAGTAGCTTTTGTTTTACAGGATTTAGATATGGGTTTCTCCCCTGCTTGTTTCTGCTCCTCCTCTCAGTTCATTAGTGTCAGCTGTGCCCATTTTCCCTAATCACCCAGCCCCTGTGTGTATAACCCCGTCTTGTCTCTCAGTGTGCGTCAGCCCATTGCCTTTGTCAGCGTTGTTTTGTCCCCCTTGTGGAACACTAGGTTTCTGCTAATAAGTGAGCTTTTGGTTTCTGTCTTTATGAGTTTTAGTTTTCAGGCTTAGCATCCTGCACCTTTTTTGAGCTTTGTGCTGCATCGTAAATAAAAGGATTTTTTCTTTTTACAACCGCTCCTGCCTCGAGTCGTTCTGGTGTTCTGCATTTTGGGTTCAAACCTCCTGCTCTCAACTTGACATCTGGATGAGCAAAGAGTGCAAGAAAGGGTTTTGTCTGCAGCAGGACACTAGGCTAGACCACAGCAGCTAAAACCGCCTGAACATTGACAGACAATATCACCTGAAACTCAGACACTGAAGGTTGTACATGTAAAAAATCTATACAAGGTTGTAATACATGTTAGGTTTGATTTCTTCTATTTCATATGTTTTATTCATGTACATTTGTATTTTCTATTCATACATTTCTGAAGAAAAATCAAATTTTTGTTTCTTCTGTTATTACATTATTGTTTTGGGTCATTTCAAACAAAATAAGTGCAAAATCTACAGATATCGATAAGCTTGTCCTGAAAATGAGGTAAATGTTTTTGTGCAGATAGGACCTTTTTGACAGATTTATTTAAAGATAAAGATAAACATGGCCTGGCAGACTTGAACAATGGCAGTACTAAAACTGCTCTTATGCATTACTAAACATATTATTTAATGCAATAGTAGGCAGTTAAGTCATGTCGGTTACTTAACCGAAGGGTCTGAAATTCATTTAGTAATGATTAATTATGGTTAAATAATGCTTAAGTAATGCTTAGGAATCTATTCAGCATTTAGGAAGTGTTTATGCATAGATAAATGTTTACACTTTACAATAAGGGTCATAATAGCTTATATATCTATATGCATGTGTGTGTGTGTGTGTGTGTGTGTGTGTGTGTGTGTGTGTGCTTTCCCCCTTCTTTTACTTTTTGAAACCAGATGAATTTGCGCAACATAACTAGAACAAACTGAACTGGATCAGTTGAAACTAGAACCAGGCATTAATGTAGACAGTCAGAAAGAAGAGGAGAGGGAGTGAAGTTAAAAGGCCTCCTCGGGGAAAACAGGAGTGGTTCTGAGAGTAAACAGCTTAAATGTACAGATCACTGATTTACAGGTGTTTACAAGGAAATATGAGGCAGAAATTCCTCCCCTGACTGATGATTTGAGGTCAGATCGTAATATGATCATTTGTTTACAGAAACAGCTGCACACATCAGGCTTTCAGTGTGAATCAGTGGCTGCGTTGTTAAAAACAAACACAGGCCTAAACACACACAGGAGACAGCTAATCATGGGGAGTGATGGCAGCTGAATAGCTTTGGTTGTGAGGGGGAAGTCAAACACTCTCGTGGGACGAAATGTCATAATCCTTGATTTTCTAAGGTAGATTCAGCTCGTCAGGAGTCTTCAAACATTCTTCAGCACAATAGATCAAACTAACCAGCCTGTATCTCTGTGCTGAGCGGATTTCTAAAGGGAAAACGGGACTATCTCAATGACATCATAACCCTTCATGCTCTGAACAAACACAGGAAATGAATGAAATGCTTTTTTAAGTCAGATTCCAACCAACTGCTCATTTAGAATATAACATCGCCATTATTGAGGTCATCGAGTGCTTTGTCTGATTTTTGTCTGGAGCAGATTTCAGCATTCACCATGCACTCTGCAGTTCCACAAATAATACAAAAGATCTAGTTGACCTTTGACCCTTTGTTGGAAACATGACCTTTTCTGAGCATGTTTGCACTCTGAAGCAGAACCTCAAACCCCGACAGAAACACTAAAACAAATAAATAAATGAGAAAGGCAGCCTCCAACAGAGCTGGAATGTTACGTGTTCAGATATCGGCCCTTTCTGAGCAGCGGCTAAAAGTAGGCCTTAGAAGATATCTGAGCATGTTGGAAAGTATCGATCTGGAGAAACAAAAGTCATCACTCTAGAAATGATTTTGGGGACCGTGCAAAAATCACTCCGAGGGCCACAAATGGTAGCCTGGCCTGCCGGACTCGTCCTCTGGTTAAGTCTGCACAGAGACAGAGTCGGTGGGGGCGGGACTAGGCAGCTCAAACATTACCAATCAGAAAAAAGACGGAAATGACGACTGTACCACGTGACGCTGTAGTTTTTTAGCTGCAGTTGAAAAAATGGTGTCTGGCGACAGCATAAACATCTTATTTTTAGAAGAAAGGCTTTTAGCGCTTCTACTTGTTGTTTTAAAGACATTCAAGTCATTTAGAACAGAGGAAATAACCGCAGCGAACTCCGCTTCAGTCGCCATGTTTATGACAAACTCGGCTTTATGGTGAGTGACGTACGCTGATCAGCACTGATTGGATCGTTAGAATGCTCAGGGGGTGGGGTTATTTGATTAGGAGAGTTCCCAGACCCTTTCTCTGTGCAGAATTAAACAGCGGAGGAGTCTGGCAGGCCAGGCTATGGAAACATGGCCCCTGGGCCACATGTTGGACTTGCCTTCTTCGAGGGTTGAAACAGACAACTGACTAAAACACAAGAGCACCTAGGCCCTAACCCAGCGGATGCTCTCTGGGTCTTTAGTTCTTACATAGATTTCATTTCATGAAGATCACGTATCCGAGCCTCTGCAGATAAAAACTCAGGCTGCTGCTTTATGTGACGATGTTCGTTAAACAACCCCTCAGCGTCTCGGTTCTGCTGCTGATGCAGAAACCAGTTTGAACTGTGATTGGTCCGTTTGCCTTCCCATTGTTGTTGTTTCTGTTTCACATCACTGATGCGCCTCCATTACTGCCTCTCACTGACATCATAAGGAGACTCTGCTGTTACGTTAGCGCGGAGGGCAGTTTATCTTTGCACTTTTTTGGACCAGCGCTGACATGTTAAGGCCAAACACGCCTCCATTGTCCTCAAGCGTTAGCAGCTAAAACACCCTCATCCCCTGTTTGTGTTGTAGCTACAACTTTAATCTAGGACGCTCCATCCTCGTGCCAAAATCAGATTACCAGAGTCAATTAAACTTGATCCATAATCTCCTACAGGCACAGTTTCTGCAGTTTTATCAGGCCTACAAATAAAAAGGGACACGCTGATCATCAAGCACTCACCAGCACCGTGTCGGAGTTTAACGCAACGATTGGTCAACATGATGAAGCACCTGTCCTAGAAAACACCTACAAGCAAGTTATTCCCAGATTCCTGAACACCTTGTGTGTTTTCTGAACTGATGCTGCTGAAAAACTCAAAAATCATTGCAGCAATCTTTCATGTACTACACTGGACACTCTAGCAAACCCTTTTCATATCGTTGCATGCAAGGATGCACAGACAGCGGGATGGGCAAAAATAACATTTCAATTCTCTGGCGAGCACGCCGCAGGCTCCCGACTCCCAGCTCTCATCCAGCAGCGTATTTTATCATCGTCGAGTGGCTGTGCCAACCCTGGAACAGAGCTGGAGTGAGTGTGCAAATCAAAGCCACTCCTGCTGGCCTGTTTGTATCATCTAACGCAGAGAGACAGGGCAGCAACCGCAAATACAGGCCAGAAACCAAGACATTCAGAAGAAGGGTCACACACCATTAACAGGTTATGAGCAGCACTGTGTTGCTGTCAGTCAGCGTTCCTAATCAGCCACTCAGTGGTGCTGCTCAATAAGAAACGTTCCTGCCAGGAATCAGAACCACATCCATCAAATCAGAGC